>NC_059355.1:11503849-11561349 GCF_019703515.2 Myxocyprinus asiaticus | reverse complement strand
TGCCCAGAACGATGTTGGACATGGAGCCTTCCAGCACCAGAAAGGATAAATGTTCCAAATGACAAGTGCCCACCTTCAGCATTACAGGACCTGTACGATGAGTGATGAAGCCTTTTCCTAGGGGTTGTCCCACTACTGAGTGGATGGGGAGCGCCAAGGAATGGGTGAAGGTGGTAAGGCCGAGTTGTTGGCAGAGAGTCAGGGAGATGAAGTTACCAGCGGAATCCGAGTCAACGAGGACCTCTACGGTGAAAGAGAGAATTGGCAGAAATGGTGACTGCCATACTCAACGGGGAATCACAGGCTTATATTGGACTGAACTCACCACTACTCGTGAAGGATGAATGGGGCAGTTATTCAGTAGGTGGTCGGAAGCCCCACAGTAAAGGCGGAGGTGATGCTGGATACGGCGATGACGCTCTGCGGAGCTGAGATGTGATGAATCCACTTGCAAAGGTTCGTTGCTGGGGTCCGTGTTGTAAGGAGGAACTAGACTTCACTCTGGCCATGGCGTGGGTGATGGAGTACTCCCACAAGACTGTAGACGGTGAGCCAACCGGATCGAGAGCTGAATGAAACGCTCAAGCCCCATCGTTTCATCGTAGGAAGCGAGTTGTCTTTTGAGCGTAGCTGTGAGTCCCTGGCGATAGGCGATGAGGAGTGCCACTTCATTCCACCTGCTGGCTGAGGCAAGGGTACAAAAGGTTATAGCATAATCTGTGATGGAACGACTTTACACGTTACCTAAGAATAAAAATAAATAAAAATAACCTACCCCCAATACAGTTGTCATTACCATAACACTAAACAGAGTTTTTCCCAAAAGGTTCCACTGTAAATTCTCATTGGTTCAAAATCCAGCTTCTCATGGCTGTACATTAAACATTAAATATGTTCTGGTTGACTTTGAATGTGTTGGTGTTTGGTGTGGAAAAACAGATTGTTTGTGGATGACAGAGTCTAAGGAATCTATTTAGGACAGTTAGGTTTTAGAGTTGGAACATTTGAATTTTCATTCCATTTCTTTTTATATTTATAAGTTCAAAGTTACTTGACTTCTGAATTGTTATGATTGCAGGTCCCAGGATTATCCAAATTTTTCTCCAAAAACTGAAAGAAACCAGATACCATAACATATCATTACCATCACTCACAAAATCATAAATCCACACTATCACACATCATACTAAAATCCACTTCAAGGTAGATTAAGATCACGATCATATCCTTTTTCCAGGACCTGTGATGTTTTCTAGTTTTATTAGTTTATGTTTAGTGTAAATCTTTGTTCAGTTTAATGTTGTTGTTACCTAGTTGTTAATAATTAAATATACTGTATAATTATAGAACTTCTAATTGCAGAATTAAATCATCTGATTGTTATAAATTTAAAAATGATTTCTTTCTTTAATAGCCTTAATGTATTGAGCTTCTTTTAGTAACCTGTATTGTAGCTAACATCTGGATGAAACAAAGTTTAATTTTTTAAGATTTTAAGTAGTTAAAAGTGATCCTAATTGAAGAATCACCCTTTATATATATCTTCTCCTCTGCACCATTTCATGTTTCCAGCAGTTAACGAGCAGTTTTCTTATTCACACTGTTCACGTTACATAAAAGTTGTCAAATTCAGGATAAGTCGATTCTGCTTCAACAGGCATGGTTCCACTCATTGCCATTGTCTTTAGGGTTTGCTGGAAGCATCATAGCTTGCAATTAATTTGGATGGTGTTCTAAACAAATTTGCTGTAACTTACACTCCTTAGCTTCGATGGCCGCGTGTCCCCATATTGGCCAATCATTAGAGCCCCGTACTGGCTGAATTTATGCCTTCAAAGTCTTTCTAGAAAGTGAGTCCACTGTCATCCATCTTTGGAACACTCTCAGGAGGCTATTTCCAGGCATGCCAGTGCAGCTCCTATCTACTTGAATTGGGGAACACCGAAATCTCAAAAACGGTTGGTCAAGATTACGATCAAAGAACATATTTCAAATCAGCAATAAAATTTGATAATATTGGAATCTAAATTGTGCTTGTTTACCTCATATTACGCTAAAACACGCAATTTTCCCAGCTTGAATAGCTAATGCACATGCGCATTAGCGAGTTGATTGACAGGCGATGTCTGTATCTAAAAGGTGATTGGAACTTTTACCTGTAAGGCGGGACATCCTTTCTACATCCATTGACCATTGGGTGCTAGAGCTTCTTGGCTAGAATTTCTCCCATTCATTTAAATAGAAGTGACCCTTCTCTGCTAAATAGTCTCTGGCTGAGTTTAAACAAGCGTGTTGAAGTGTTGGAGTCTGCACTGATATCCATCATCATTAGGTTGCAATGGCATTTACTATGAGGGATTAAAAGGGAGCAGTGCATTAGTTTATCAGAACTCTATTAAAAGAGCATTACGCCCTAAGATTTAAGAGAGAGTGCGCGGCAAACAAATGAACCAATAACCACTAGATGACTACAGATTTCCATCAGAGTCAGTGAAATGAGGGAGAGGAGGGTTGTTTTTATCTGACCATCTTTAAAGGAATATTCCAGGTTTATACAAGTTAAGCTCAATCGACAGCATTTATGGCATATTGTTAAGTACCGCAAAAATCTGGTTAACACTGATGCGCTTACAATGAAAGTGAATGGGGCCAATCAGTAAACGGTAAAATACTCACTGTTTCAAAAATATAGCCACAAAATAATATGCATGTTAAAAGTCTCATTAAAAGCTGAAATATATTTTTTGTCACAAGTAGTTGTGGAATAAATTGAAAAGTTTCTTAGAAAAATAAGCAATGAAACAATTTTGTTATAAAATATTATTAATATCTGAATAACAGCATGCAGGTAGCTATTCTGTTGTTATGTGACAAAAACCCATACAACACAATGGACTCCTTAAGACCCTTATCATGACTGTGTAAAGTTTCTAAAATTATCAGATATTTTGACATTTTTATGAAAAGGCATATTTTGTTCAGCTAAAATGAAGTAACCCTAAGAAAACTACCTAATATTATATCTGTATATATACAGTATGTGTAGATAATTTGTCAATAGAAAAATAATTTATTACACTAAAAAAACAAAAACATCATAACCTATGGAAAAACTAAAATAAAAACCCTACAACAAATGTCTCCCAAAATGTATAACTTTGACCTCTGCACCTTATTATTAAAGCAGTAAGCCAGTCAAGACCATGTGTAACAGTGATTTTACACAAGTAAGTGGGTAGTATGCAGTTGTTCAACTTGTTTCAGTCACCATGCAATATACTGTTGCAGCTTGGTGCATTAATATAGAATATGCGGTCAGGTGTGTGTTTATCTTCATTTTATAACAGTCTTTGAACGTGGTGCTTATCTATTTAGATGAGTCAGAAAGATGTGTTTTAAAATAAAGTGTTGCCCTCACGTCCTCTCTTTCTCAGTTTATTTTCTTCTTTTCAGTTCTTTGAGTCAAGTTGGTTGAGAAGCAGACGAATAACTTCTGTGTGTGTGTGTGTGTGTGTGTGTGTGTATGTGTGTGTGTGTGTGTAATAACCACGGGGAGAGGTGATAGTGTATCCTCTCTCTGTCAGGATGATCTATGATATACTGTTATATATGATATCTCTGTTCAGATGATAGAAATGTAAGGGTAACGTTCAGGGGCGTAGATTCCAGGGGGGATGGAGGGAGGTAAACCCCCCAATATTAAAAACAGGCAAGAACAACCCTCCCCCCCCCCCCCCCCAATGTTCAAGCCAAATCTACGCCCTTGGTAACTTTCATCTCTCAGTATATTATTTGAAGAGATATAATGAACTAAATGCTGTATAAAGCGAAAGCTGGTGTGTGTGGGTGGGTGTGTGTGTGTGTCTATCATCTGTCCCTCTCTCTCTCTCTCTCTCTCTTCCCACCTGGGGCTCGAAGAGAGAGAGAGAGAGAGGGATAAATGAGAGGGATGGGTGGGGAAGTTATTTGTTGTAAAGGAATAAAACTGAACATGGATGAAACAAAATGAAAAACATTAGAAACTAGACACTAGAGAATAACTCAAGAAACACAAGAGCATAACAGTATTACAGCACTGGACAAGAACAAACAATGCCACATCATATTTCACAATGCCTAATGTATATTCATATATCTATATATAGTGGCCACAATAAGTATTTGAACACTTGTCTGAATGTCATTCCATTAGATTTATGCTGTCTTAAGTAGCATTTGTAGCAGTTTCTCTCTCACACACACATCTTGTTCAAAAGCATTACGTCTCATCAACTCATTTATGTGCTGTCCTGGGGGGATGCTGCTTTTAATTATAAAAACAATTAAATGTGTGTGTGTGCGTGTGCGCACGTGTGTGTGGTCACTGCATAACACACACTGTGGTTTTTATGACGAATGTATTATTTGTCCAACATTAAAACAATTTCAGGGTCCATCTAAACCTTGTTGAAAATGACCTTATAACTTTATCTGCCTTGACCAAATTTGACATTTTATGACATGTGATTTCATATAATGGGAATTATAGTTTAGAGAGATGGTGATTTGAACCCAACTTTTGATAACAAGCTCATTGAATATTTTAGTGTTTAGTGTGAAAAAATATATGTATACTGTGTCTGTATACTGTATATTATATGTATAAATAAAAAATAGATATACTGTACATATACAGTATATTGTCATGTATTCCCTGTTTTTACTTAGACTTTTATGTTGAAATTCTTGTTTAGTTTCTCATTCCTGTTAGTTTTGTAGTCCTTTTGTAGTTTCATTTTATGATTGGTTTTTCACTGATTGGTTCCCCAGGTGTTCCTCATTCCCTTGTTTGCCTCTGTGTATTTAAGCCCTTGTTTTCTGTTTTTTTCACATGTATTGTCATGTTCTGTACCTGGTTCCCTGTATTTTGTTTTCATTTTTATTCTGAGTTACTGTTACTGTTCATCTTTTGTTTACATTAAAAGCTGCATTTAGATCCTCTATCCTCGCCTGCCTTGTTACATGCATGTAAATATTTATATAAATTATACATATACATAAATGTATTTATGTAAATGTGTATGTATAATTGTATATAATAATATTTCTATTATATGTAAAACAATATTTTAACTTTTGAAGTATTTCTCTCTCTATAGGCTACATAATATACTTTATACATACACAAGCAGTTATAGAGATTATTGTCTCTAGTCAATGGTGATGAATCTGTATGGAACTACAGTGTATATATACAGTAGATATGGGATAGATGGATGGTTGTGGGGCATCTTGAAAGGACTTGCATGTCACAGCTATTTGTATGATTGTTTGACAACAGAACAGACATAATGGAATTGTATATTACTGTTCTCTGCCACCAAGAAACATACAGTATTGCAGAGTAGTCAAGACCAGACCCTCCAAGACCCAGACCAAGTCTAGACCTTTCAAGACCCAGACCAAGACCTGTTGGTCCAAGAACCAGGCAGTAAATTTTAATGAACCAAGATGCTAAATTTATTGCAGAAATCATTTATAATATTCAACAGTTAGGTTTTTACACCTTTTCATTTACACTGATCAGCCACTGATTTCAGGCTCTGCCTGTTTGATACCTGTGCCATGTCCTAGAACTTCTTGTCCAGTGTGCGACTGCCTTAAGAATACCGGCCACTCCGAAGAAAGTCATAGCCTCTAAATCGCAGTTATAAACATAAATCACTAATGATTTCTTTGTGTTGTTAGACCATAGTTCTTGCACTTACATTAATTTGAAGAGCGAGTGCTTGTCAAAGCATGCATGATGACACACAGGCAGAAGTACTTGCAAATTCACAGTAATGGTGAAGATGCCACGGCAATTAGTGGTTGAAAAAATTATTGCTTTTAGTGCACTGGTAATACACTGCGGTCTTGATTAAGACCGTAAGTGGAGACCCAGATCCAGACCAAGACACTGAGTAATGAGATACAGACCAAGACCACGTTTACCACAAGATCAAGACTTCAACTCTGCAGTATTGTATCTAGAAATATATATGTTTTCATGTGTGTAACAATTGGAAGCAGAAACATCTGGAAAAGAGAGAATACCAGTATATTTCCACACTCTGCTTTGACCTGTTTTTCAGTTGGTTACATTACATTTCGCCGTCAACACTTCAAGCATGAGTACTTTATTTATGGGCATCTTAAAAAGTAATACAACAGTCTAATAGAGCTGTTGCATATGTCGGCCATGAAAAGCTTATGTTTAAGCTGCAGGGTATTAAAGTGTACAACTTCAAAATGCATACAACCACAGAGGAAGGGACAGTTATAATAATGTAGCAGATAGATAGATAGAAGTGCTCTTTTTACATTAAGTTTCTTTTCTTTCAGTTGATCAGTGTGGTCTGATTGTGTAGTATTGAGTGGCAGAAAGGCAATTCACAACCTTTAATCACCACATCAAGTACCAATCAAAAAGATGGAGATCTGAAATATACAGTAAGTCCACTGAGCTCCCAGACCTCACTTTATCATAAAGTACTGATAGATTCTTCAGTTTGGGTTATCTCTCTCTGGTTTGTGTTAGACTGAGCTCTTAAACTTGTGAACTGTGTTAAGTCAGCAGTGTAAAGCTCTCCGATGTCTACAGTTGATGGACATGCTGATGTTTAGATTCGTCAAGCTGTTGCTGGAGAAAGTTCATGCCTAGAAAATCACCTGCGCTGTGCCTTTGAAATCCCACATCCCATCATCACATACTTTTTGATCTCCAGTTAGTGATATACTCAAAGAAGTAAGTGAAAGAACGCTTTTTTGGTCTCAGGATTTTTAAAGCTGAAGTGTGTTACTTTTTAACGTTAAAATACTTTCTCCTATCCCATGCAGAGATGACTAAAGACCCCAGGACATTTACGGAGAAGTTGTTCTTCGTACAGAGGTAAAAAGAAGTTCGAAACAGCTGAGCAACAACATACTTTTTGCTAACATTCAGACACCCACCACGCTGCTGGTGGAGGCGTTTAGAGACCATATTTTAATATGAGGACACTCAAGACTACATGTAAAACATCAACTAATATGACATTTAAATGTGCTATCAATGACTTCATGCCTAATCCTATGAGTAAAATTCACACAAGATCAGTAGGAGAGGCTGTTTTAAATACTCGATGATGATTTAGAGTACTCGATGATTAGAGTAATATATATGCAGTGGATAATGTAAAATGGCAGAAATGGTAAGACATTTTCCTAAAACTTCACCCTGGAGAACTGTTACGAACCACTGAAACAAACTCAAAAACTAAATTTAATTCTAAATGATGTCACACCTCTTCGTTCTTCTATTTTGTATGAAGTATGCAGGGGCCTTAAAAGTAAGCCATACTTATGTTAATTTTCTCGAAAACTATAAACATTGTGTCTCTTAGGCGCAACAAAAGATCAGTCTTAGATGCTATAAAAATCACACTGTTTGTTTGAGCTGCCCATCCAGCCCAACAAAACAACACTGACTCAACCAATAGCGTGAGTTTGGGGCAGGACAATGTTTGTTTGATCAATGGTAGACACTAGTGGCACAGAAATTAGACACTTCAGCTTTAAGATTAGGAGTATATTAATGTAATTATAAATGTAATTATTTGTGATCGATTGATATGAGTTTTTTTAATGCCGATGCCAGTATCTAGAGAGAAGGGTGGCTGATACAATTATGATACTAATATATATATTTATACAACAGTTAGTTCCGGTCCTCCAATCTGACTGGACAAGAGACATTCCATGAATACTGACGTCTCACACAATCAGCACTCGGGCACTTCACTGTTTGCATCACTCCGCTTGTGTTTGTGATGTTCTAAACTAAAGTGTAAGAGTAGCACAGCAGATAAAATATGTAAAATACCTAGATTTGTGTCTTTTCATTTTCCCAGTGACATTAAAAATTTTAGCCAGCAGGTTGCGACAAAAGACCATTTTTATGTGTTATGAGGTAGTTAAGTTTGACATGCACTGAGTCAGCACATCAGTCAGCCAGCGGTTTTTTGAAGTCATCTGCATTGTCTCTCACTCCATGATCACTCGAATTACTACTACTACATTACAGCTGAGAAATACCATTAAACTAACAGCTTTAGCATTAAGGCCTATCACAGCTGAGAGACACAACAGATGGAGTAATCAAAAACATACTCAAGGCGTTAAACTTTTACCAGAGTTTCAGCATTGGAATGAGATATAAATATTCAATATGGTGGAGGAGAGAATGGTTTCTATAGTGAATGATTATTGCGCACCAGCTACCGCAAAATACTCAAGGGAGGAACCCTGCTCGGACGGCTATTTTTACACAGAAAAAATGGGATTTATTTAACCAGAATTCCCATTATCTCCAGCAAGTTGACTAACACTACACTACTGTTTAGGAGTCGCGACAGACACAGGTAGTGGCACAGGCTCAGTTGCTCTCTCTCTCAAACACACACACATCCTTGTGTCTCCAATAACTTGTTAGAAACCAGCGTTATTAGTTCTGAAGTGACATCTCTGAATTAGTAATGGATGCTTGTATGCATCTTTTGAACTATCAACAACAAACCCTGATCCGTGGCATAAGAAAGTAGTTCCATGCACAAGTGCATTTTGTGGCAGTGCTTAGTTTTTCCTTGTTTTTTTAATTACTTGTTCTTTGAACTGTTGTATGAAAGCTTAGTTTAACTGCGGCCTCATAGTGATGTAGGGCCATTCAGCACTCTTGCTTGTGTGATGATATTGCTTTAATATATACTGCCTGGCCAAAAAAAAAAAGTCGCCGTTTGGATTTAAGACAGTGTTATGATCTGGGGTTGCTTCAATTGGTCAAGTCTAGGCTCAGCAACATTATGCGGCAATAAAATGAAGTCAGCTGACTACCTGAATGTACTGAATGACCGGGTTATCCGATCAATGGATTTCTTCTTCCCTGACAGCACGGGCATATTCCAGAATGTCAATGCCAAGATTCATTGGGCTCAAATTGTGAAAGAGTGGTTCAGGGAGCATGAGGAATAATTTTTTACACATGAATTGGCCACTACAGAGTCCTGACCTTAACCCCATTGAAAGTCTATGGGATGTGCTGGGGAAGACTTTATGGAGTGGTTCGACTCTCCCGTCACCAACACAAGATCTCGGCCAAAAATTAATGCAACTCTGGATGGAAATAAATGTTGTGATGTTGCATAAGGTTGTCAAAACAATGACATGACGAATGCATGCCGTAATACAAGCTAAAGGCGGTCCAATTAAATATTAGAGTATGCAACTTTTTTTTGGCCAGGAAGTGTATATATATATATGTGTGTGTGTGTGTGTGTGTGTGTGTGTGTGTGTGTGTGTAAGGGATAATGTCATGGTTGGGGAGTGGGGGAGGATGAAGAACCCAAAAGCAGAGAGAGAGAGAGAGAGAGAGAGAGAGTTCAACTTTATTATTAATTAATTCAAGCAATCAAGTCTAGGCATGCCAGCGCTAACTGAAGAAGGCAGGGATGCAAAGCTGCTTCGTGCTATAGGAGAGTGTGTTCGTGAGGAGAGTGTGTGCATGTGGAAGTCAGGAGCACTCCGATGAGCGTCCGTAGAAGAGAGTGAGGTGCAAATGAAGCCCAGACAAATCTCCCTAAGATGCAGGCAGAAACCGAGGAATCCTCCTCCACAGTCTTGGGCATCAAGTGAGGGGCGAATGCAAGCAGACAGGTAACCGCACCTCAATCGACCGGCAGCCAACTGAAACACAAGCTCATGCAACGAGGTCCGTAGAAGGCTGGTGAGGTGCAAGCGAGACCCAGACGAATCTCCCAAGACATGGGCAGATACCGAGAAATCATCCTCCAAGTACCACACCTTGATAGACAGGCAACCAACAGATACTCGAGCTTGCTCCAACTATACAAGAGAGAGAAGCTAGACTTCACTGTAAACAGCACACATGTCAACAGTAACAGGGAACAATAAATTGGCAAAGAAGGAGAGGAAACATGAGGAATAAGAAGGGAGTGCAATTAGGAGAAAACAGGTGGCAGCGGGCATGAACTCATCACCGTGATCAGCGTCTCCACAAGAGTGCAAATTTTGACTGGAATAATAACAATTACGGTTAACTTTATCAACAGGTCATTAGATTTAGAGTTCTGCCCATTCTAAATCAGACACAGAGATAAAGTAGCGTGATAATATCACAGATTTTTGGAGACCAAACAAACCTCTTAAAAAACTAAATTTAAATACTCAGTCACAAAAAAATAATAGCTACGTAATGTAGAAGGGTTGGCACTCCTCAGAACATGTCATATTTAATTCCTATTCTTTCACATTAATGAGGAAAAAACAGCATTGCTGACGTGACTGTTTTAAAAGTAGCACAAACTGTTCGTGATGAGAAGAAAATCATCCAAAACACTCCAAACATGTAGACTTTGACCTCTGAGACATCCATATGGTACCCATTAATGCTTCACAATTTATTGAATTAAGAATTAAATTACGATGTGGCAGTCACAGACAGCCTCCATCCATTCAGAACTTCAGTAAGCGATGTGTGATCATGGGGCACGCTCTAGCGGCTATAGACGCACATGTTGAGCAGGGCAACAATTTTAGATTATGTTTTTCATATTACAGTTTAAATTGTCTTGCCTTGCCTTACCTTCTCTCCCCCTCTGTGCAAAAAAGCTGAATGTCAAAACATACTTTCCATTCGAGCGCTTTGAGTGAGTAATATGGGGCTGAAGAAATCTGTTGTCTTTTCTGTGTCTCCTGTAGCACATTACAGTTGAATTTAATATGGCACTGCATGACTTGATGATGTTGTTTTGTGATGTGATGGTTAACCCTAGCTGAGACTATATTCATATCTGGAGGTCGTACAATTCTTGCAATGTCTCATTACGGAGGACAGCAGAGTAGGTGCATTAATATAGAATGGTGTTTAAAACTGACTAGAACTACCTGTGCATTAAACGGTTTTAACGCATGCATTCCAACCAATCAGAATCGAGTATTCGAACAGACCATATCAATCTATACAGTGTGTGTATATATATATATATATAAAACTCAGCAAAAAAAGAAATGTCCTCTCACCTTCAACTGCTTTTAGCAAACTTAACGTGTAAATATTTGTATGAACATAAAAAGATTCAACAACTAAGACTGAACAAGTTTCACAGACATGTGACTAACAGAAATGGAATAATGTGTCCCTGAACAAAAGGGGGGTCAAAATTAACAGTCAGTATCTGGTGTGGCCACCAGCTGCAATAAGTACTGCAGTGCATCTCCTCCTCATGGACTGCACCAGATTTGCCAGTTCTTGCTGTGAGGTGTAACCCCACTCTTTCACCAAGGCACTTGCAAGTTCCCGGACATTTCTGGGGGGAATGGCCCTAGCCCTCACCCTCCGATCCAACAGGTCCCAGACGTGCTCAATGGGATTGAGATTCGGGCTCTTCGCTGGCCATGGCAGAACACTGAAATCCTGTCTTGCAGGAAATCATGCACAGAAGAGCAGTATGGCTGGTGGCATTGTCATGCTGGAGGGTCATGTCAGGATGAGCCTGCAGGAAGGGTACCACATGAGGGAGGAGGATGCCTTCCCGTAACGCACAGCGTTGAGATTGCCTGCAATGACAAAAAGCTCAGTCCGATGATGCTGTGACACACCGCCCCAGACCATGATGGACCTTCCACCTCCAAATCGATCCCGCTCCAGAGTACAGGCCTCGGTGTAACGCTCATTCCTTCGACAATAAACACGAGTCTGACCATCAACCCTGGTGAGACAAAACCGTGACTCGTCAGTGAAGAGCCAGTTCTGTCTGGTCCAGCGAAGGTGGGTTTGTGCCCATAGGCGACGTTGTTGCTGGTGATGTCTGGTAAGGACCTGCCTTACAACAGGCCTACAAGCCCTCAGTCCAGCCTCTCTCAGTCTATCGCGGACAGTCAGAGCACTGATGGAGGGATTGTGCATTCCTGGTGTAACTCAGGCAGTTGTTGTTGCCATCCTGTACCTGTCCTGCAGGTGTGATATTCAGATGTACTGATCTTGTGCAGGTGTTATTACACATGGTCTGCCACTGTGAGGGTGATCAGCTGTCCTTCCTGTCTCCCTGTAGCGCTGTCTCAGGCGTCTCACAGTACGGACATTACGATTTATTGCCCTGGCCACATCTGCAGTCCTCATGCCTCCATGCAGCATGCCTAAGGCACGTTCACACAGGTACCTTGGGCTTCTTTCTTTTGGTGTTTTTCAGAGTCAGTAGAAAGGACTCTTTAGTGTCCTACATTTTTATAACTGTGACCTTAATTGCCTACCGTCTGTAAGCTGTTAGTGTCTTAATGACCGTTCCACAGGTGCATGTTCATTAATTGTTTATGGTTCATTGAACAAGCATGGAAAACATTGTTTAAACCCTTTACAATAAAGATCTGTAAATTTATTTGGATTTTTACAAAATTTTCTTTAAAGTACAGTGTCCTGAAAAAGGGATGTTTCTTTTTTGCTGAGTTTATATACACAGGTGGCCAAAAGTTTGGAATGTACAGATTTTGCTGTTTCGGAAGGAAATTGGTACTTTACTGGCATTCAACTGATCACAAAGTATAGTCAGGACCTTACTGATGTAAAAAACAGCACTATTTGAAAAAAGTCATTTTTGTTCAAATCTAGACAGGCCCCATTTCCAGCAGCCATCACTCCAACACCTTATCCTTGAGTAATCATGCTAAATTGCTAGTTTGGTACTAGAAAATCACTTGCCATTATATCAAACACAGTTGAAAGCTATTTGGTTCATTAAATGAAGCTTGACTTTGTCTTTGTGTTTGTTTTTGAGTTGCCACAGTATGCAATAGACTGGCATGTCTTAAGGTCAATATTAGGTCAAAAATGGCAAAAAAGAAACGGCTTTCTCTAGAAACTTGTCATACAATGCTTGAAATTGCCAGAAAACTGAAGACTTCATACAAAGGTGTACACTATAGTCTTAAAATAAAGGACAACTGGCTCTAACAAGGACAGAAAGAGATGTGGAAGGCCAGATGTACAATTGAACAAGAGGATAAGTACATCAGAGTCTCTAGTTTGAGAAATAGACGCCTCACATGTCCTCAGCTGAGAGCTTCATTGAATTCTACCCGCTCAACAACAGTTTAATGTACAACAGTAAAGAGATGACTCAGGGGTGAAAGCCTTATGGGAAGAATTGCAAAGAAAAAGCCACTTCTGAAACAGAAAAACAAAAAGAAATGGTTTGAGTGGGCAAAGAAACACAGACATTGGACAACAGATAATTGGAAAAGAGTGTTATGGATCTTAACCCCATTGAGCTTTTGTGGGATCAGCTAGACTGTAAGGTACATGAGAAATGCCCAACAAGACACATCTATGGCAAGTGCTACAGGAAGCGTGGGGTGAAATTTCACCTGAGTATCTGGACAAACTGACAGCTATAATGCCAAGGATCTGCAAAGCTGTCATTGCTGTACGTGGAGGATTTTTTGATGAGAACACTTTGAAGTAGTTTAAGAAAAAAATTCAAATCGTAATAGTAATTTTTCACGTTATTAATGTCCTTACTATACATTGTGATCAGTTGAATGCCACTTTGGTGAATAAAAGTACCAATTTCTTTCCATAAGAGCAAAATCTGTACATTATTCCAAACTTTTGGCCGCCAGTGTGTGTGTGTGTGTGTGTGTGTGTGTGTGATATATATATATATATATATATATATATATATATATATATATATATATATACACACAGTACTGTGCAAACGTCTGTGCACATAAGATGTTTAACAAAAACATTTGTCTTAAGATGGTTATTTATATCTTTAACTGTAGTGTGTCAATAGGAAATATACATTTTAGACTCCCAAACATTCCTTCTGCAAATAGAATAGAATAGAACATGTAGCCCTGCAACAGATGGCATGGCCCCACAGAGCTCCCTTCTGAACATCGAGTCAGTCTGGGATTACATGAAGAGACAGAAGTAGCAAATTTATTCAAAATAAAAAACAAAAAAATCACATGTACATAAGTATTCACAGCCTTTGCCATGACACTCAAAATTGAGCTCAGGTGCATCCTGTTCGCACTGATCATCCTTGAGATGTTTCTACAACTTGATTGGAGTCCACCTGTGGTAAATTCAGTTGACTGGACATGATTTGGAAAGGCACACACCTGTCTATATAAGGTCCCACAGTTAACAGTGCATGTCAGAGCACAAACCAAGCCATGAAGTCCAAGGAATTTTCTGTAGACCTCTGAGACAGGGTTGTATCGAGGCACAGATCTGGGGAAGGGTACAGAAAAATTTCTGCAGCATTGAAGGTCCCAATTAGCACAGTGGCCTCCATCATCCATAAATGGAAGAAGTTTGGAACCACCAGGACTCTTCCTAAAGCTGGCTGCCCGGCCAAACTGAGCGATCGTGGGAGAAGGGCCTTAGTCAGAGAGGTGACCAAGAACCTGAAGGTCACTCTGACAGAGCTCCAGCATTTCTCTGTGGAGAGAGGAGAACCTTCCAGAAGAACAACCATCTCTGCAGCACTCTGTATGGTAGAGTGGCCAGACGGAAGCCACTCCTCAGTAAAAGGAACATGACAACCCACCTGGAGTTTGCCAAAAGGCACCTGAAGGACTCTCAGACCATGAGAAACAAAGATTGAACACTTTGGCCTGAATAGCAAGCGTCATGTCTGGAGGAAACCAGGCAGCACTCATCACCTGGCCAATACCATCCCTAGAGTGAAGCATGGTGGTGGCAGCATCATGCTTTGGGGATGTTTTTCAGCAGCAGGAACTGGGAGACTAGTCAGGATCGAGGAAAAGATGAATGCAGCAATGTAGAGAGACATCCTTGATGAAAACCTGCTGCAGAGCGCTCTGGACCTCAGACTGGGGCGAAGGTTCATCTTCCAACAGGACAACGACCCTAAGCATACAGCCAAGATAACAAAGGAGTGGCTCCGGGACAACTCTGTGAATGTCCTTGAGTGGCCCAGCCAGAATCCAGACTTGAACCCGATTGAACATCTCTGGAGAGATCTGAAAATGGCTGTTCACTGACGCTCCCCATCCAACCTGATGGAGCTTGAGAGGTCCTGCAAAGAAGAATGGGAGAAACTGCCCAAAAATAGGTGTGTCAAGCTTGTAGCATCATACTCAAAAAGACTTGAGGCTGTAATTGGTGCCAAAGGTGCTTCAACAAAGTATTGAGCAAAGGCTGTGAATTCTTATACATGTGATTTTTTTTATTATTATTTATTTATTTATTATTATTTTTTTTTATTTAATAAATTTGCAAAGATTTCAAACAAACTTCTTTCACGTTGTCATTATGGGGTATTGTTTGTAGAATTTTGAGGAAAATAATGAATTTAATCCATTTTGGAATAAGGCTGTAACATAACAAAATGTGGAAAAAGTGAAGCGCTGTGAATACTTTCCGGATACACTGTAGAGCGCGTGGAGGCTTCACGCTATTCTCCACGGCATCCACGTACAACTCCCCACGTGCCCCACCGAGAGCAAGAACCACATTATAGTGACCATGAGGAGGTTACCCCATGTGACTCTAACCTCTCTAGCAACCAGGCCAATTTGTTTGCTTAGGAGACCTGGCTGGAGTCACTCAGCACGCCCTGAACTTGCGACTCCAGGGGTGGTAGTCAGCGTCTTTACTCGCTGAGCTACCCAGGCCCCCCTGGCACGTTCTCTTGACACAGTCTGTTTTTAGAGGATAGGAATATGGCACACTTTAGAGGCGGAAGCCACAGGCTGATGGGGGTAAAATAGTTTTGTTTCCATGACAACAATATGTAGCAATTGCATCATAGCGAGGGGTGTTTTGGTGTGAGGTTGGAGGGGCACAGACAGTGATGCTGTAATCATGCTGGGAAAATAATAAGCTAATGAAAGGTGACTGAATAGCATTTTCTCTACCCCAGGGCTTTATATCTATAACCTTCTCTCTCTTTTCACAGCTGGCCTCTTTCTGCTCTTTGGGTTTCTCTCTCACATGCTGATTGAAGCAGCTCTGTGGCAAAAATCTGTTTGTCCATGTGTGTGTTTGTGTTCGGAATGGAAAACTAGTGTTTTTCTTATTGCGTACTATGCAGTGTATATAGCCCACTGTAAACAGCATAATATTTTTTTTAATTAATATGTGAAATAGTATGCAGTAGGTTATGCAACGATAAACATTTCAATCAGTAGTATGCTAAAATGTCTTGCCTTTTGGCAATCCATTTGATATCTATGCATACAGATAATTTGCATATAGACTAAGTTTACATGCATGCTATACAGATGCTAAAGCTTTGTGTTTACATAGTGCATACTGCTGAAATAGTACAAGTAGTATGGTAGTATGCTATTCCAAACATTCCGACAGAGCAATGTTCAAAGCAGCTTTGCATTGTTTCCCTGATTGTGAGCATCAGTATAGTTTCCAGCGCTCTCTGGTAGCATGTGTTAGTGCCCCTCCTGAGGCTGAAGCTGCTCAGTGTTGCTGTTTGCATAATAAGTAGAGTGCTGATTGTCTAAATGGCTTTGAGCGTCTCAGGGCAAGCTTTAATATTAGCACTGGGAAAATCGAACTCCCGCTGAACAAACTAAATGTCACGTTGCTTTATCCTGACAGCACATACAGTAACCTTGACTGTGTTATTATTACTGTTTACCAGAGTGACTTCATCATCACACTTTTCTGGCCCTTCTATGATCTTAATTTGGAAAAATATATATAGATATTTTTTTGTAATTAGAATGTGCAGAGTATTTGAACTTCCTTTGAACTTTGAAGTTTATTCAAGCTATCTTGTTTGAAGTTGATGTTAGTGTGTGTGTGTGGGGGGGGGTGTTAAACGGGTATTTGTTTAATTAGGAAAGATACAGCAAACCGAGTCTGACCAGTCTGTAGGTCTGACTATGCCAAGTGGTGGATGTGGCTTTAAAGCTCTAGGATGAGTTTTTGAGCATGTTTACATGCACGATCTTAAACCAATTATGCGTAACAACTAGAGGTAGACCGATATATCTGATTACCGATTAATCGTGCAGATCGTTTTTTTTTTTGTTTTTTTTTTTTTTTGTGGAATTATCGGTTATCAGCAAAAATCTATGCAGATCGTTTTATTATTATTATTCCTCCGTTCTTCTGTGGCCATTGCTGGAGCATTCTAAAGTTAGAACGGCTTGGTTCTTCAGGATAACAGTGGCCTCTAGAGGTGAAATAAAAAAAAATCAAGTGGGGATCTAAATCTTTCATCATTGAAAATATTCATCCATATTTTTATGCTCACTTCAGTGCATTCAGTATTTTGTTAGTTTGATGAGATAGTCAAGTATTCTAAATTGAAGCAAGGGCATGCAAAGAAAAATACGACTGTATGGAAACATGCCTTGTCAGCAAATATATCGTGTCTCCAACTTCATATCTTGTGAATAATAATAAACCTTATTCCTCATTAACCCTCATCTGGTAATATATATATATATATATATACACACACACACACACACACACACAGTACATAACCTTTTATTTGGTGAATATATACAATAGGCTATAAACAGCTTAATTTGGTAAATATTCATGAACAAAGACTGTTATTTCAAAATAACAGTCCATTGTTTGTTTTTGTCATTGTTTTTATAGTTAAAAGTCCCACGTTATGCACCAAATCTTCATTTTGTTTTTGTTTCATTTGTTTTTTTTTTTTTTTTTTTTTTTTTGGGGGGGGTTATTATTGGGATTTTGATTGAACAATAACTGCATCTTGGATTTTATTCATTTTGGACTCTTGAAACCTCTATGTCTGTGCCTGTCATAGTAACAAAAGATTAAGAAATATTTTTAACATACTATAAATACATTTTAAAAACTATAAACCGGTGGGGTTCAGGTGACGCCATGCGAGGGTCGGATGTGTGACCGGCGAGCTCTGCACACTTTGCTAGTTTTATTACTATTTATGTCATAAACCAGTGAGATTCGATACACCCTGTTCTATGAAGACAGTATGTCAAAGAATTCAAAATCCTCGGGCTCTGGGGATATTAAAAGACACTTGCGTGCTCAAGCTGATACTTTTTCGTCTCTTTTTATACTGGTTCCGCCTTGCGGCTGGAGTTTGTTTTGTGTAATATCATTTCTTCGGGACAGCTTGTGGATACATCTGCATGTTTTTGGTGCTTATGCCTCCTGTGGCCTGGAGTTTGTTTTATGGAATATCTCTTACAGGACATTGGAGTGAATGGGTTTTTTGCTGTACTCATGTATCGGCCGAATGGGCCAGCTTACTGAACATTCGTTTGACTGTCCGAATCTGAACAGCCCCTTCTTTTTTCCTTCTCTTTTTTTGTGCTGGTTCCGCTAGGATGAATCTACACGTTTTTTGTGTTTATTCTGTTTATTGGCTGGAGTTTGTTTTATAGACTATTTTTTGCTGTGTAAACCTGTCTCACAAAATTTGTATAGAAACACTGGACTTGAGCAATCTGATGGCAAAGTTGTCGCGGGGCCTCTCGTAGGCATACATGGACTCTTTGAGTTTAAAGGGATGGACGCCGGTTGACGCTGTCGTGCACAGGGTTAATGCGCACATTTTTCTATTTTCTGATTTTATTTTATTTATTTTTTTGTTCTGGGGGAAGTTCGGGGGTTGTTTGTTGCACTAATGGAGAATGTGGAGAATGTGGTCTTTATAATTTTATTTTTGACACACAATCTATTTTTTCTAATATGTCAAAATGTCAAATGTTAATATGAGTGGATTGTTGGGGCACCCCATAAAAAGAAGGAAGGTTATTTCTTTTCTTAAATGAAAGAAATTTGATATAGTGTTTCTTCAAGAAATGCATCTTTCCCCGCAGGAAGCGGAACAATTTGGGAAGATATGGGGTGGACAGGTTTTCTTTAGTGCTGGCTCAAGGAAGAGCAGGGGAGTCATTACACTGATAAGAAAGCATCTACAATTCAAATGTCTCAAACAGATTAAAGATAAATTAGGAAGAGTCATTATTGTTTTAACAGAAATTCAGGGGCAAAGGTTGATTTTGGCTAATATTTACGCACCTGACGTTGATGATCAGAGCTTTTTTATTGATCTTGAAGGGATGTTGCAAGCCGCTGGCACCCCTCATGATATAATATTGGGAGGAGATTTTAATCATTTGATGGACTCAGTCCTTGATCATAGTGAAGCAAAAGTGTGTAAGCCCCCTAGAGCAACACTGACGCTTCACAGGATGTGTAAATATCTTGGTCTTGCAGATATTTGGAGACTTTTGAACCAATCTGGGAGGGACTACTTTCTTTCCATCAGTCAATAAGATTTATTCTAGAATATATATTTTTTATATATCTAAGTCCCTCATTTCATCTGTTGTTGATTGCTCAATTGGAAACATATTAGTCTCAGATCACGCCCTGGTGAGTTTAGAGGTGTTGCCACATATGGAGAAAAAGTTGGTGCTTTAATGTATCCCTTTTGCAAAATCCTGAATTCCAACAAATGTTACAGGCTGAAATCAATGTTTATATGGAGACCAACTGGTCCTCAGTATCCTCTGTGGGCGTGGCTTGGGAGGCACTTAAAGCAGTTCTTAGGGGTCGGATCATACAATATGCCTCATTCATCAAAAAATCCAAAGCACGAGAACTCGTGGAGTTGGAAAGGGAATATTAAAAGTGCTGAGGCAGAGCTGAAGCGCCAAATGTCATCTGATGGCCCGATTGAAATACAGATATAATACTATTTTGTCACGGTAGGTGGAGTTTTGGCTATTCAGGGAAAGACAGTCATACTTTGAGTTGGGGGACAAAGCAGGGAAGCTTTTGGCTAGGGTCCTTTTCTACCATTCCCTCAGTGAAATCATTTGGCGGTGAAATATTTACATCAGCCAGTGATATTAATAATGCTTTTAAAGAATTCTATCTTGATCTTTATAGTTCCACATCTTCATCTACCGATGTAGATATTAGAAACTTTGTGTAACCATTAGAACTCCCAAAGCTGATGACTGAGCAAAAAGGTAATTAATTAAGGTAATTAGGGCCAGATGGTTTTGCCGCTGAATTTTTTAGATCTTATGCTACAGAACCGGCTCCACTTTTGTTAGAAGTTTATACGGAATCATTAAAGAATGGAATGGAAGAATGGAAAGCTTCCACCAACCATGACAAAAGCCCAGATCAGTTTGATTCTTAAAGATCAAAGATCCAAGTGAGTGTAAGGGTTACCGTCCAATTTCCCTGATCCAGCTAGATGTTAAAATATTGTCAAAAATTCTGGCTAACTGATTAAGTAAAGTTATGACATCTCTTATACATACAGATCAGGTGGGGTTTATTTGGAGCTGCAGCTCTTCTGATAACATTAGGTGTTTCATCAATATCATGTGGGCAGTGGCAAATGATCAGACTCCAGTCGTGGCCATCTCACCTGACGCCGAAAAGGCATTTGATATGGTAGAATGGGATTATCTTTTTAAGATTTTGGAAATATATGGGTTCAAGTATACTTTTATTGGATGGATTAAGTTACTTTATAGACACCCGGTAGCAGCGGTACAAACAAATGGATTAATTTCAGATTATTTTACTCTGGATAGGTGCACCCGGCAGGGTTGCCCTCTTTCCCCATTATTGTTCTGTCTTGCCCTGGAACCATTAGCAGCCGCAATAAGAAAGGAGGATAATTTTCCAGGGGTGATGGCAGGAGGTGTTGCACATAAGCTTCTGCTTTACGCAGATATTTTATTATTCATCTCTTACCCTTTTAGATCTATGCCTTGCCTCCACAGAATTATTAATTCCTTTTTTAAGGTATCGGGATACAGAGTTAATTGGTCTAAGTCCGAAGCTTTGGCTCTGACAGCGTACTGCCCCATGACGGCTTTTCATCCGGGCACCTTCCAGTGGCCCAAACAGGGCATTAAGTATTTGGGTATTTTATTCCCAGCAAATTTGTGTGCTTTAGTTAGAGTTAATTTTGACCTTTTATTAAAAAGGTTTTCGAGTGATGTGGGCAGGTGGGCTTCATTACATTTATCGATGATTGGGAATGTTAATGTTATTAAAATGAATTGTATTCCAAAATTCAACTACCTGCTACAGTCACTCCCTATAGATGTCCCTCTCTCTTATTTCAAGCAATTTGATAGCATAGCGAAGTCCTTCATTTGGAATGGGAAACGTCCCAGATTACATTTCAGTAAGCTGCATAGGCTGATTGATAAAGTTGGGCTAGGCCTACCCAAAATTTTGTTTTATAATTATGTGTTCAGTCTCAGATATCTGGCTCTTTGGTCACTTCCACCTGAGAGAGCCCCTCCCTTGTTTTGTATTAAACAGGAAGTTCTTGCCCCTATTTCGCCATTTCAAAGTCTTTCTATCAAACTAACCAGAGAAGTTAAATTACACCCCGTTATCTCGCATTTACACTCGGTATGGACAAAAGTGTCCAGAGTGTTTAATTCGGACATTTATTTAAATATTGCCTTGAGCTTATGGCTTAACCCCAAATTATGTATTAATAAGTCCCCTTTCTTGGGAGTTTGTGAGGGAGGTTAATACACTCGGTGACCTACAGTATATGAGAGTGGAGTGTTGAGATCATTTGAAAATCTGATTCAACATTTTGGGATTTCCAGATCTCAGTTCTTTAGATATTTACAGCTGCGCCACCTGCTCTGTACTATTTTGGGGTGTAGCATACACCCCCCTAAAATGACAGATACTCTGGGAGTGGTGATTACTGCTTTTGGAAAAGGTCATGAGGCATCACTGTATTACTCCCTGCTAATTCAGAGTCTGGGGAACAGAGCTTCTACTTCTCTAAATAGATTATGGGAGAAAGATTTAAACTTGGTATTGGAGGAGGGAGTGTGGGCTAGGATTCTAAAAAACATCAAGTCTGCATCTAGAGATACAAGGGTGTGCCTTATGCAATTCAAGATTTTACATCGATTTTATTGGACCCCCTCTAGACTGAATAGGCTTGGTCTTAAAGACACACCCACCTGCTGGTGATGCCAATCAGAGGATGGAGACATAACCCATGTCTTTTTGGGGTGTGTTAAGATCCAGGAGTTTTGGTTGAAGGTTCAGAGTCTTGTGTGTGATGTATTGGGCACTCGGCTTTCATTTTGCCCCAGACTCTGTATTTTGGGCGATGGGGTGGTCATCGACGTTGAGAATAGACACATAAAGAGTTGGGCCCCTAACTAGCGTCATGATCGCCAGACAGATTCTTTTAAGGGGTTGGAGGTCGGCTAGAGTGCCCTCATTTTAGGAGTGGTGCTCGGAGATGGGGAGGGTGGCGGCTTTTGAAGAAGGGTCTTTTAGAAGACTAGGAAAATGTAATTTGTTTATGGAGAAATGGGGCGGATACCTGACGTTGCTGGACGTGTAATTATTATCATTATTATTTTATTTTTTTTTTTTGTGCGCATCTATAATCATGTGTATATACTCATATGTGACAACAGGGATGTTTGTTGGGGGTCAGGGCGGGGTTGGGGATTGGGAGGGGGAGGGGTGGTTGTGGGGTTTAAATGTCGATTCCATTAATATATGTTTTGTAGGAATCAATAAAACATTTTAATTACAAAAACTATACCTATAAACCAATTAATTTGTTATTCGCCTTTTCCACCTTAGTTATCGGTATTGGCAAAATGCACTATCGGTTGACCTCTAGTTACAACCCAACAATGTTTAAGGTCATGTAAATGCCTTAAAGGGGTCATGAAATGGAAAATAACATTTTCCTTGATATTTAGACATATAAGAGTTAACTGTACTATAAAAACATACTGTAAATTTCAGAACTTAAAACTTCCTCCCTAGTCTAAAAAGAGCATTTATATTTCCCACCTGTTTGAAGCGTTTTGCTTTGAAAACTGTGTGTTTGTGATGTCACAAGACATTGCTCAGTTGTATTTACACGCCCCACAACATTGCACCCTTGGCCCCGCCCACTGGCGTTCAGTTTGTATCGTAAACAGACAGGGAGAGAGACAGGCCTAGTGTGACCTACTATTCCTGAACACCAAAGGGGACCCATCTGGACTATTTTGAAGTTTTTTTGTGCATATGACATGTATTACACAGACGTCTTTGTCTGTTGTCATGTTTATCGCGCCACTTTTAAAAGACGTGGTGTCAGTTACAACTCAGAAAAGGAGATGCCATTAAGTTTAATTCAGCTGCTCTGCTTGCTGTTCTTGCGCCCATCTGCATTATTTTTAATTGTTGGTGTATGTAATCAAGCACTAGCTGGATGTCTTTTCACCATCTGGATGCATTGATGGCGATCTGCGCCTCAGTGCACCTATGTGTGTGCGTCTTGTTTCACCGTCGTATGAACGGTGTATGTGCGAATATCAGCATGGACTGCTTGTAAACCAGTCATAATACGATTCAAGTTTAACGAGTTTCAAATATGGCTGAATTTGAGGGGCTGGACGATGATAGCCAATCAGAACAGTGGGCCTTTATATTAAAGTTTAAAGGAGATGCTGTGGCCAAAACAGAGCGTTTCAGACAGAGGGCCAGAAACAGGGTGGAAAATTATCATTTATTATTAAACTATGACAGTTTTGGTGCAAAAAACTTTACTGACATTATCAGATAATAAAATTATATTAAAAAAAATTGCATTTCATGACCCCTTTAAACAATCTTACTTTAACAGGGAAAGGTTTAAAGATCGGCACTTTTAAATTTTTGCTTATTGCACCGATTTTGGGTTGCATTCTTACGAATTTATCCAATGTGTGCATTACTGTTTAAGTTTTGATGTCAAAAGCAAAGAATAACCAGATGATTTCAAATCTCATTTAAAAACAGATTTCTTGTGTTAGATTTTATGAATTTTTGGGTAATCTTTGTTGTGCATGTAAACGCATTCAGTGTTATAAATATTGAACAAAAGTTTATACAATAACAAGAGAGTGGCTTGAACAAACCAAAATAATGAACTTTATGTAAAAACAATAGATTATTCTTATCACATGCGTACACCCTCACATACATGTGCCATGTGACCTCCGGTGACATAATAGGACTCTTATGCCATTCAGCTGGATGGTGTTTCATGTGCATTTATAACATGAAAAGAAAGAACTTCCACATGTGACTCATAGGAAGGAAATGTTTTCTGCACTAACCAATCTCCATTTATATGATAATGGACAGCCCGAGGAAAAGCAATTAAAGTGACAGTAGCCCAGTTGTTTTAGGCACGATTTGTCTCGCGGTGAATAATAGAGAATGCTTCTGTTTAACAGCTATGTGGCCACAGATAAGACGTACGCAAACACGCACTCATTAGGATCTCGCCGCTCTAATTATATTATCTAGCAGCTAGACTCTAGCTGCTCTTTGAAGAGCACGTCAAGAGCAGCTTTTTTTGGCGAAATGTACGTGATCTCTGAGCATGTCCAGTGTCAGTTATGTTAGGGTTATTTAAGGACTGAGCCAAGTTTTTGCCTAATGTTTTTACAAATAAATTTTCCTTAACAACAGAGAAGCACCACATTCAAACAGTTCTGTCACACTTTCAGAAATCAGAATTTATGTATTTTTTTAAGCTATTTTATAAAAACATATTTGATGTCAAAGAATAATCTAATATTCTGTGTGGGCCTGGGTCTAATTTGGATGGGCCTAGGACCACCTTGCCCACCCCTGGCTACGCCACTGATATAAACTGATAATCTGCCATTTTACTGGTGATTTGTGTGAAAGTGAATAGAAGTCATTGTTGTTGTATCACCTCCAGTGTTCATTTCACGAGGAAACTGCCATGATACGTACAACGAGCCACGTAAAAATCTTTTCACAAATGAGACCAGGTTGCAGCAAAGAGCTAAAATTCACCATTGTTTAGTCAACATTGCTAATACTTATTTGTGCCGTTGTTTTCCCACCAAAAATGGTCACTTCCTGAAGGAACTGGCTTTTGTTATTTAAATGGCTATTACAAAAGACTAGTGGGATGGAAAGTCAAATTGAGGACATACTTGAAAACTGATTACCAACTGAAACAATATATATTTTTTAAAAAACGTTTAGCTGGAAACGTTTCAGTTAGAGAGAGAATAAAAATTAAGAAACAACTGGAATATTTCCATTCAAGTTTAGAATTTAATTAATGTGCAAAATCTGAATATTGGAAAAAAACATTACGAGTGTTTGTGTGCATGTGTTTTATTGTGTTGGCTATTATTGAAAAACAAGAGGTCAAAAGACAGATTATGTAAGCAAGTTTACCTTGGATGTTTGCACTTTTTGACATACTTTAGGCCTACCGTTGTTCTCTTGGACTCTCATATTTATGATTATCTGTTATATAGTGGACTCTTTTTCTCTATCGCCATTCAATTTGTTGGAAAATGAAAGACAAGGAAATGAGAAAGGTAAGGGATATGTACTGTATATATCCTTCAATGTGGGTGGTGTAAGACTGCATCTTAGAAAAATAATATGTTTGTGTGTGTATCTGTAGTGTGTGGGGGTAGAAAGGACAGAGAGTCAATTTCAAAGCCTACTGAGCTACCTATGTAGGCAGCATTTAAGGCATCAGAGACATACTCCTGAAACAAAGGCTCTCCGTGCTGCCTTTTAAGGCCATATCCACACTAATCCGTTTTTGTTTGAAAACTTTTTCAGTGGAAAAAAACATGGTTCTAGTGTGAATGTGAGGCTTAAATGCAGCGAAACCATTATATTTTTCAAACTAAAATATATTAGTGTGGACATGGATGAGCCACTTCATTTTAAATCAGATTCTAAGGGAACATCACAAATATCCTTCATAGAGAAGGCAATCACAGAACACATTGTGACGAATTCTATGAAAAAAACAAAAAACACCAAGATAATGGAAGTGAAAGAAATTCTGATTATACATTTTCAATTAATTCCAAAAAGTGGGTCATTGACAAATAGTCATCTGAGGTGATAAAAATGTGAAATCTTTTAAAAACGTACATGTGTGAAGAACCATTTTATAGCATTTTCTACAAAATATATACACTCAGTGACTTTACTAGGTACACATATTTATTCATGTGGTTATCTAATCAGCCATTCATGTGGCAGCAGTGCAATGCATAAGATCATGCAGATAAGGGTCAGGAGCTTCAGTTAATGTTCACATCAACCATCAGAATGGGGGAGTCTGATCAAAAATGATTTGGACCGTGGCGTGATTTTTGGTGCCAGACGGGCTGGTTTGAATATTTCTGTAACTGCTGATCTCCTGGGATTTTCATGCACAACAGACTCTTTAGTTTACTCAGAATGGTGCCAAAAACAAGAAACCATCCAGTGAGCGGCAGTTCTGTGGACAGAAATGCCTTGTTGATGAGGTCAACAGAGAATAGGCCAGACTGGTTAGAGCTGACAGAAAGTCTACATTAACTCATAACCACTCTGTACAATTGTAGTAAGCAGAATAGCATCTCAGAATGCACAACATGTCAAAACTTCTATCAGCCAAGAACAGAAAGCTGAAGCTGCAATGGGCCTTTTACTCACACGCACACCTTGGACTAAAGTTTTTCCAAGTATTAATCATATTTTAAAGTAAACAAAAAAGTCTTGTGCCAGTTCATAAATCACAAGTGTTGACTGGGTGTGTCGATTCAACTTACATAGTCCAAAAAACAAAATAGAATCAACACACCAGGCCGTTGAGGTTACAAAAAAAGAGAAAATGATATACGGAGTCCAAGATCCATTGAGATGAAAATGTTTTCTGAAGATCTGCCATACAAAATAACAAAAGAAAAAATATATATTGGCATGAAAATAGCAAACATTTCAGTCCATTGTGGACTATCCTCAGTGCTTAACATCTTCGGACTAAACAACATATATATGCACACACGTATGAGCACAACATTGTTTTCAAACACTGACTGGAAACACCAGATAATAATCATGGATAAGCAAGGTATTAGTCAATCACTTAACTAATAAGTAAATGATGCACAGGCACAGTCCACATAGGAACTAGAATGTGCTCGAATGTGTGTATATATATATATATATATATGCTGTTTAGATTGAAGATGTTAAACAATGAGGATAGTCCACAATGGACTGAAACGTTTGCTATATTCATACAATTTTTATTTTATTGTTTTGGGGGGTTTTTTTGTGCACATTCACTTTTTATTTTTTTTGTGCACGTTTGTACACTTTTGTTATTGTAGCCTATATGGCAAATCTTCAGTAATAAAATTTCCTCTCAGTGGATAATTTTGTCACTGCTTTTTTTTTTTACTCAGTAACTGAAAACATTCAAGTAATTGTTTTCTGTGAAGTACACTTTTATTTAATGTATTATTTAATAATATATGTCTGGACAAAAAAATTACTGTCATCTCATTGTCCCAAGTATCGTTAAAAAAATATTTGAATCTAATTTGAATCAAATTTTTTTGTTTTTGTATTTTTGCTTATTAGGTTTTATGATTATCAAGTCTTGTGTTGTTGTTAACTTGGCTAATGTAAAAATTTATTGAAATCTTTGCATGAATTGCTGCCTATGGGGCAGTTCCTTATGAGGTTCCATTTCATTTAGTATACTGCCGTAGAACAACAGTCTCTCATTCCCAAGGCATCAAATACTGATTGGCAGCTGACTATGCAGGCCGTAGACAGCAAGGCAGCTCACTAGGTTCTGGTACAAAGCCAGTCTGAGTGTGTGTGTGCATCTGTGTGTCTGGAAGCGAGTGCAACCAAGTGTGAAATGATTCTGTTAGTGTCATTTCTATCACACACACACACACTTCCAGCATGCACACGGTGGCCCCTCATGCTGCGTCTGAGAGGACTATGATGGCTCCCCATGGGCTCCCACATAGTAAGACAGTTGTTTGTATTTTCTGCCATTTTTGGAAGGCAAAAGGAGAACATTCTGCCACTGGCTATGACAGGGATTTGAGATAAATTTATATGCATTTCAGACTAGCGAGACATGATATACACTGTTTAAGATAAGAGAGAAGAGAAGGGATTTATGACATATTCTGCCCCACAAAATGCAGTAACTATGCCAAAACTGAAACTAAGAAAAATGGCTTCTAAGTGTTTTGATTGTTACAAAATAATCTGACACTGTTTTCTCTCAGTCTGGTAGTATGAGTGATCAGATTGTTATCCATCTCGAAAGTGTCTTGGAGGGCATTTGCACTTGGTCTTTTGATTAGAGATCTGTTCCATTAGTAAAACACATGAAGTGATCACTAAATACATCCAAAGTGTAAATAAGACCTATAGATTCAATAGTGGTTACGTCAGTGGTTAAAAGAATAGTTCACCAGGAATACAAACTCTCTCATCATTTACTCACCCTCATGCCATCCCAGATGTGTATGCCTTCCTTTTTTCTGCAGAACACAAACAATGATTTTTAGAAGAATGTTTCCATACAATGCAAGTAAATTGCGGCTAGAACTTTGAAGCTCCAAAAAGCACATAAAGGCAGCATAAAAGTAATCCATACGACTCCAGTGGTTTAATCAATGTCTTCAGAAGCGATATGATAGGTGTGTGTGAGAAACAGATCAATATTTAAGTCCTTTTTTACCATAAATCTCCACTTTCATTTTCACATTCATCTTTTGTTTTGTTTTTTGGCGATTTATATTCTTCGTGCATATCGCCACTTACTGGTTGATGCTGATAGTAAAAAAAAGACTTGATCTGTTTAATATTGATCTGTTTCTCACCCACACCTATCATATTTCATGCTTCTGAAGACATGGATTTAACCACTGGAGTCGTATGGTTTACTTGTATGAAGCCTTTTATGTGTTTTTTGGAGCTTAAAAATGCAGAGATATTCTTCAAAAAATCTTCAATATTGTTCAGCATCTGGGATGGCATGAGGGTGAGTAAATGATGTGAGAATTTTCATTTTTGGGTGAACTATTTCTTTAAGTTAATGGTTTTGGACAACAACAAACTTCACCATGTAACATAGCCTCTGGTTCTGTTGTAGACATTTCACAGGCTGCTGAACATTTAAAAAAAAAAAAGGTTAATTACTCCATACTAAGACCACTTATGCATTATAATTGTGTGTGGGAGGCATAAATATAGCAGATGACACTTTCATAATTTGCTTTTATACTTAACCTAAATTCAAGCCCACACACACAGAACAAGAATTTTGAGACTATGAACAACTATGACTAAGCAAAAAGTTTGCGAGTTCCAGTGAAAAAAGAGGCAATTGTTTGCTGAAAGGGAGGAGGATAGAAATAACAAAAAATGTATCTGTGAATATACCAATCAGCCACAATTTTAAAACGACCTGCCTAATATTGTGTATGTCCCCCTCGTGCTGCCAAAACAGCACCAACCCGCATCTCAGAATAGCATTCTGAGATTATATTCTTCTCACAACAATTGTACAGAGTGGTTATCTGCGTTACCGTAGACTTTGTCAGTTCGAACCAGTCTGGCCATTCTCTGTTGACCTCTCTCATCAACAAGGCGTTTCCATCCACAGAACTGCTGCTCACTGGATGTTTTTTTTTGCTTTTGGCACCATTCAGAGTAAATTCTAGAGACTGTTGTGCGTGAAAATCCCAAGAGATCAGCAGTTACAGAAATACTCAAACCAGCCCATCTGGCACAAACAGTCATGCCACGGTCCAGATCACTGAGATCAAATTTTTTCCCCATTCTGATGGTTGATTTGAACATTAACTGAAGCTCCTGACCCATATATGCATGATTTTATGCACTGCACTGCTGCCACTCGATTGGCTGATTAGATAATCGCATGGATGATTGTTGGTGCCAGAAGGGCTGGTTTGAGTATTTCTGTAACTGCTGAGCTCCTGGGATTTTCACACACAACAGTCACACAACAGTCTCTAGAATTTACTCCTAATGGAATGAATTACCGCTGCCATGGTCAATAGAAAATGTACACAAGCTTCTTTTTTAATATATAAAATACAGTTTACCACCTGCTTTCCTCAGGCGGTAATAGTATGTTTATTAAGTCGGGAAAATAGCACAGAGTTTTGTGAATAAAGCGCAATCTACAGTATAATGAGGCTAGTTTACATAGAAAGAAGGCATGATTTTCACGAAAAGGAATGACAGTGCCTTTATTGAAAAATTCAGGACGCATTGCTTTTTTAGCGCTGATAGCGCCTGCTTAAACTAGATTGCGTGTGGTTAGTGATTAAAATGCAGGTTTTTGCACGGAAATATGTGTAAAAGTTCATCCCTCTATGTTTTATAATGATTCAATGACTCACTCATAAAACATAAAAGATGCTAATTTATTGCCACCTGCTAGAAAAAGATGTAATCTGGAGATTTGGTTACTGAACGAATCAGTGCTCGAATGTGAGCGAGTCTATTTGGTGAATGGATTCAATGAAGTCACTGAGCAAACACAAACAAGCAGCATAAAACAAATAGTGTATTTACACGAAATATCAGCACTCTTGGAGCACCGTTTGGCGTATGAATATGTACTGTATAATATTAACTTTCTATTCCATCTTCTGTTCTCTGTATTTTTAATAGAACTTTATTTTTTCTTCCAGTTAATTCTGGTTTGTACTTCTTTTGGTCTGTCCGCTATCCTGTCCTCATTCTCTAATGAGGGGTCAGGTTGATGCAACAGACAGGGACTAATTCTGTGTTAAAAGTCATCTGTTGTTAAAGCACAGTGTTGTGGGTTCTTACCTTTTCCTGTTTATTCTGCCATCGCAATGTGAAGAACACTGCCATCTTGTAATCTTGTCCCAGATTTAATGAACTATATCCAATGAATTATTGGAATACACTTGGAATATCTAGTATCTCTAAAATCCCCACTCACGTCTTTCTCCTAGTCTGTTTTCTAATCAATGTGGTTCGCACGACAGTCTCATGACACCAGGTTTCAATCGCACTGCTTCACAGAAGCGTGTTTCAGATGAGAAGCGTATTTAGTACTTATAATGTGGCGAACACGAGATGAATGTCATTCAATTTTGCTTTGGTGGCCACCAAAAATAAATACATTTAATGCAGGAAAAACCTGAACTGTCAAAGTAATGGAGAGCATTTGAATTATCCATCAATGCTTTTATAATTTGCTAAATAATTTTTTAATTTTCAGAAGAATGTTGAGTTTGCGCAGCCTCTGATGTACGCAAGTGGCGTTTTCCATTTTACATGAGTAACCATAGATCACTATCTGATCACAGTGGAGACGCATTTGATTGCTGACTTGGAAAAAGAACTCTGGACCACATCATTTCTAGTTCTAACTGAGATTTGAGAGCTACAGCAGAGGATTTTTTTCAGTGAATTACGACTTAAACTCTGAGTCTGTTCCTCACTCAAAGCTATTGTATGCTTCAGAAGAAGTGGAATGTAGCAGACAATACAGTATGTATAAACTACTTTAATGGTGCTTTATGGTCATTTTTTGAGCTTGGACGACCCTTGTCACTATTTGCTTTCGTTGTATGAAAAAAATCATGAACATTCTTCCAAAAAAAACCTGCTTTTGTATTCTTAGGAAGAAAGAAAGACATGCAGATATGAAATTACTTGATGGTGAGTAAATATCTTTAAGACACATTTTTGCTTTGCATTCTTATTTGCTTTGAATTCCTAAAATCTCCAACCTAATTTGTCAAACACAAAACAAAACTTGCAGAAAATCATTCCTGTGAGCTTAGTTTGTCAGTACTGGCACCATCCCGTGTCACTTGTGTCCTGATGATACGTAATGCTTGCTATCACCGTTTCCAGGCTGTGTTCGTTATTAGGGCTGGAACATATTGAAAGACACATGGTCATTATTTCATTATTTATAATGAAAACATCAGACAGGTGAAGCGCAAGTGTGCAATGCATCTCTTGTAATTGACTCATTTATTTGCGTTAGTCGCTCATTTGTCTGCGGCTGTGCCCGTCAGCACGCCTGTGATGAATTAAACACCCGAGCCACATCCTGTCCATAATGTGCACATTATTATCAATATGCCAAGCAGCTCTCTAGGAGTGCCTTTCTTTCCAGTAATCATTACCGTCCTCAGTTTGCCTGTAACCCATCGTCCCTCTCTGTGGCAAATGGTGTTTCAAGGCCAATAAAGCATGATAATAAAGCCACTGCTATCAAGATTTAAACCACCTACAACGCAAAGAGGAAACAAAATCAATATAAACTCGTTATTTGGGGGAAATTTGTACTTAGAGATTAATCTTCTGAGGGCTATACAGAAGTAATTGGATTGCATTATTATTTAGTTTGAAGGCTCTCTTCGGATTGCCATTTTTAACCATTGAATCAAACATGTTATCATTTTCAGACCCTTATGTGTTAAGTAATCTGAATACTTGTGTTTCGTTTGACATTCATCAACACAATTTCAGATGAAGATACTGTAGTTCTATACTCTGATGGATGGATGGATGGATGGATGGATGGTGTGATGGTTGGAAGTATGCATAGATGGATGGTTGGTGGGATGATGGTATGCATGGATTGTTTGTGGGATGGATGAATGGTTTGTGGGATGGATGGATAGATGGATGGTTGGATGGATGGTTGGTTGGTGGGATGGATGGATGGTTGGATGGATGGAGGGATGATGGATGGATGGTGGGTTGGTTGCTGGGATGGATGTGTGGATGGTTTGTTGGATGGATGGTTGGTGGGATGGATGGTTGATTGGATGGAGGGATGATGGACGGATGGTAGGTTGGCTGGTTGGGGATGGATGGATGGATGTATAGATGGATAGATGGATGTTGAGATGGTTAATGAGATGGATGGTGGGTTGGCTGGTTGGTGGGATGGATGGATTGATTGATGGATGGTGGGTTTGTTGGTGGGATGGATGGATGGATGGTTGGTGGGATGGATAGATGGATGGATGGTAGATGGATGGATGGAGTGATGATGGATGGATGGTGGGTTGGCTGGTTGGTGGGATGGATGGATGGATGTATGGATGGTTTGTTGGATGGATGGTTGGTGGGATGATTAGTTGGTGTTATGGATGGATGGATTGTTGGTTTATGGTTGGTTGGTTGGTTGGTGGGATGGATGGTGGGGTGGTTAATGAGATGGATGGTTGTGGTATGATTGGATGGATAGATGATGGATGGATGGTGGGTGGGATGGATGGATAGATGAAGGTTGGTGGGATAGATATATGGATGGTTTTGTTGGATGGTTGGTTGGTGGGATGGTTAATGAAATGGATGGTTGTGGATGGTTGGATTGATGGATGGATAGTTGTTTGGATGGTTGGTTGGTTGGATGGATGGATGGATGATTGGTGGGATGGATGGATGGTGAGATGGTTGGTTGGATGGATAATTGATTGATGGGTGGGAGGGATGGTTCGTTGGTTGGTTGGTTGGATTACGGATGGATAGATGGATAGATGGATGGAGGGTTGGTTGTGAGATGGCAGGATGGATGGATTGAGGTTGGATGGAAGAGTGGATGGTGGGATGGTTGGTAAAATGGTTTGTTGGTGGGATGGATAGATGAAAGATTGGTTGGATCGATGTATTGAGGATACATGGATGGATGGTTGGTGAGATGGTTGGATGAATGGATGGATGGAGGGAGGGAGGGAGGGATGAGGGAAGGGAGGGTTGGTTGGTTGGATGGATGGATGGATGGTTGGTGGGATGGATGGATGGAGGGTTGGTTGGATGGCTGGATGGATGGATGGATGGAGGATGAATGATGGATGGATGGTTGGTTGGTGAGATGGCTGGATGGATGGAATGAGGTTGGATGGATGGATGGTTGGTGGGATGGATGGATGGAGGGTTGGTTGGATGGATGGATGGATGGATGGAGGATGAATGATGGATGGATGGTTGGTTGGTGAGATGGCTGGAAGGATGGAATGAGGTTGGATGGATGAATGGATGGTGGGATGGTTGGTGGAATGGTTTGTTGGTGGGATAGATGGATTGAAGGTTGGTTTGACCGATGAAGGGAGGGAAGGAGCTAGCGAGGGCTGGTTGGTTGGATAATTTGATGGATGGTTGTGGGATGTTAATAAGATGGATGGATGGATGGATGAATGGACAGATGGATGGAAGGTTGGTAGGATAACAGGATGGATGGTGAAATAAAAAAGTTGGAAGTTGGATGGTTGGTTGGTTGGTGGGATGGTTAATAAGATAGATGGATGGTGTGATGGATGGATAGGTGGGTGGATGTGAGATGGATGAATGGATGAATGGTTTTGCAATGATTGGCTGGTTAGATGGATGGTTGGTGAGAAGGATGGATGGTTGGTTGGTTGGATGGTTGGATCAATGAATGGAAATATGGATGGTTTGATGGATGAATCGATGTATGCCTTTGTGTTCAGTTTCTTGTAGTCTTGTCAATAGTTGGCAGTGTGTTTCTTGTGTCCCTGAAGGCAAAGTTTGTGCAAAGTTACCTTGTGTTTTCTCCTGTTTTATTTTACAGTGGAAAAATATTAAAAGATTCAGTTGATGACGTTTATTGACATTTCTCCATTTCAGAAGTTGATGAACAAGCTAAAAATGAGGGTTTTAAATTTGTATTATTGATCCTATTGTTTCCTTATTATCACCAGGTATATACACAGTTTTGTTCAGGAATGGCTTTTGTTTTTTTCTTAAATTAATTCAATGTATTTCTGTAATGATGAGCTTTCCAGTGTGATTTTAGGCACAAAATGCCTAAAATAGATAATAAATTGGCTGCCAATTTTGCAGGCCTCAGTGAAGAACAGCACCAGCTGGCATGATGAAGTGTTGTGATTGGCTAGAGGGCAGAAAACAAGCAGCTCTCCTAAGAGATGGAGATGAATAGAGAATATGACTCCCCAAGAGCCAGCTGCCTTCAAGAGACACTCGTCGAACCTTAACCTTGCAGTCTCCCAGGAAAGGCAGGGTTAATGGATGATGAACAGCAATCTCATGCTGAATTAGAGAGCGAGAGAGAGACAGAGAGAGACAGAGAGAGAGAATGAGGAAGAGAAACATAGGAGGACAGGAAAATGCCTGGTAAGGGAAAGTGAGAGAAATGTTGAGTACCAATATGTATTGAATTTGTTTTAGTTGGGTCAGTAATATATGCAGTACAATTTCATGTTCCAATGTCCCTATCATAGATGTATCAATATATTGGATAATGTTTTAACCAAATATTATGTAAATAATTTTAGGATTCTTTTATCACAATTAAGTGAACACGGGTGAATTTTAAATAATTTCACCACTTTGATTTGAGCATTTGTTGCCATTTTTGCCATGTCCCTGAGCATTTTCAAAATGATAACCTTTCAATTTTATATACTGCAGGTAATTTTTGGGATTTTGCTAGTTTTATTGTCCAACAAATGAATATCATAATGTCGGATCGCTTAGAAAATGTATTACACATCTCTCAATAACCTTCGAGACTTGCCCAAAAAAGTTTAATACTTAGGATTACAGGTTTAGAATAAATTACTGTATCATGCTTGCTTAAGCAAACACCACTAATAATGCCAAGCAGACCATTTTAACTTAAAAGGTGTTATCTACAATTCCCCTAGAAAAAATTTGCAATTTTTATTTAAAACGTAAAATCATTATTGATGGTGTGTCTTAATATTGAACGTATAATTTAACTTTTAAATGTTTGATTTTGCACCAAATCGAACTGCTAATTTGAAACAAATGGAAGATTTTGAGAGCAAAATGAATTATGAATCACTAATTGGATCTATTTGTTATTCCATAACGTTCATGCATAATGCTGTCTCTGGTCAAAGGGGAATTTAATGAGGGTCAGGCAGTTCTTGCTGTGTTTCAGTGTATATAATTTATATTTAATTCAAAAGACGGTGCATTTAGAAACATGCAAAATTCCTACTTAGCCTAGATTAGCTGAACTTTTTTCAGGGGGAGGGGGGGTGGCTGTGTAGCTCAGCGAGTATTGACGCTGACTACCACCCCTGGAGTTGTGAGTTGACATCCATCCATCTGTCTGAAAGTCCTTAATTATGTGCTCATAATATCATCTGTTCATCATTCAGTAAATGTGAGATTCTGCCCTCCAAAAAAGAAAAAGTTATGAACCAAACTAATCAGCTCCAAGCAGAATTGCAGTATTACAAACTTTGATTTGAAACAAAAAGCATTTGAAAATCAGAGAAAATGACAAAGGTACAAAGATGTGTACTTCAATTCTGTTATGAGCTAAAGTACTACTCCTCTTATGAAGCATTGCATATGACATAATCACAAACAATGGTGCAATATAAAACTATTCACTTATGCAATCCATAATTGATTATATGTATAACAACATATTTTTAAACAACTTCTTTGTAAAATATTCTGATAAAAACAAATATATAAGTAGTTGAGGTTGTAGGGGTACTTAATTACAGCATTTGTGGTTGCTGCTCTTTTGCCACGATTTTCACGTCCATGGTAACAAGCGATTTCTCTGATTTGTGGATCTCTCTTCAGGATTAGTACATCAATGTCTGTTAAAACCCACACACACCAAAGCAATGTTTGTAAGGTGCTGAGTCCAAAACAATAGCCTCAATAAAAGAAAAAAGACTTACACACTTTCTGCTCCAAAAAATAAATAAAACAAATATCTTTGATAAGTACATGCGGTTAACATTTCGATCCACACAAGAGTCTTCTTCAGAACCTGAAGATGAACCATCTTATGATCATACTGACTTTGTAAATTGATTAGTTTGAAACATTTTGATTGGAGAAAGGAGAAAAATCCAAAAATATGTAGCCGGTGGGTTGTGAATAAACCACAGAGAACACAAAAATATCTTTTGGTGTTTTATTCAGACGGCCGGTTTTAAAAATACAAGAAGAAGAAAAAAACAGTGGTCTATGGGGCCATATATATATATATATTATAAATACAGAAAATACAACAACTATGTCTTTGTGCTTATGAAATATGTAATGAAATATGGAACTGAAATACGGTAGAGTATAATGTCAAAAGAAAATACAAACAGGGCATTAGCCTACCCACATGCCTCAACACATACTGAATACATGCTTATATCATTCACAGCACCCCATGCACTTTGTACTTGCTCAAATCACTCAAAGCATTCTATGCATTTAACACATGCTTAAATCACTCAAAGCATTTTTTGCATTTCTAACCAGGCTTTAAGGACATGCAAAACAGTTCAAAACAATAGAATTCTCATTTCACGTTTTCACATATAACACGTATTACACTTATTTGCTAAACTGAAAAACACTCTGGGCTATAAATCATTAAATAATATATGATTGATTCTAAATTTACACTCCCAGTTCTCACATGTGTGCACAGAACGTGGTCAAATTCCACACATGCAATCCTTATGTAATGCATCCCAAAGAATTCTCAACCAGTGAACAAAACCGGTACCTCTCTTGCACAATGTATGTTCTCACGCTTCTAACACGAAAGAGTGCCGGAAAGAAGGTGTCGCAAAACTCCAGTCTTAAAGGGGCCACATCCAATTTATGACCAGAGTTAAATTACATGATATTTCTCCACTTGGCTATAAATATTTATTTAAAAATTGCAAGTTTATGAAGTTCTCGGGACATGGCAAAAATGGTAACAACCACTCAGATCAAAGTAGTGAAATTATTTCAAAAAGGTAACTGATACATAAACATATATGATTCCATATTATTCTATTTTTTCTTAAAAAAAAAAGGTTCTAAAAGAAGATGCATATAGCATTTATAATAATGCATTGCTCATATTTAATATACAATCCTCATCCTTTCTCATTTTAGGTATACTGTTTATGTAGAACAGTGGAACAGTGTTTTCATACACTGTAAATATATAGAACAGAGTTGAAGTTGTTTTAATCACTTTGTAATTATTTTCACAAGTGGTACATTTTTTAACTCTAATACTAACCTCCAATCAGATTATTTAAAATGCATTTTTTATGTTTTAACATAATTTACAATAGACCTATTACAATACACAAAATTCCTCATTTTATTTTTAACTACATCTAATAAATCTAGCTATACCTTTCATAATGCAAATAACATAAAACGTTTAATTTGTATCTGCTCTTATTCATTTTAATACATTTGACTTTGATTTAACCCAGATGATCCTAATGGTTAATCAATTAATAATTTGGAAATCCTACAGATGATCTTAAATTGCTTTGAATACTGTAAGAAGCATAAACAAAACACACGTTTCTGTTTGTAACAATAATTTAATGCAGCTAAACTGAAGGGTAGAATGAAGACTGTTGAATGTGCAGTTCGGTGTCAGAGTGTGTAATTTTAATCTGTAAAGCTTTGAAGTTCTGGAATTCAGCGGTACCTCACATCATCCACCGTTCTCCTTACAATTCAGGTTTTGGGGAGCTTTGAGAATATTTGACCAGAGATGATGACTAAATATCTGGCTCAGGGAAACAGATCTGCAGAGACCAACTTAAAACGACTTGAAAGGAAACAATCTTTGTGATTTCTTCTTTGCATCGCAGAGACATGTTAACAGGATCTAATGCCCGAGTGCTTATCGTCACATGCTGTCAGATTTACACACAGGTAATCTGCTGCTAACACATAGCAAGACTGCCACTTTCCTCTGAATGTCCTTTACCTGTCTGAGAGATAGGAGGGATCTTTTCTGTCTCTTACCTGCAGGATGTTGAACAGTTCTGTAGCCATAAGCGTCTCTCTTTGACAGGAAGTGCAGACGTTGTTCCACAAGTCCTTTATCAGCCTCTGAATGCCTTCAGATGAAGAAAATCCTCAAGAAAAATGTTTCAAACCGACTGACAAAATTTACTTTAAGATGCCATAAATGCTGAAAGACTGACACATAGTATAACTTCCTATGCGCAAATGAATTGAATTCGGTTGTGGGTAATAAACTGTAGAATTTAAAGCAGTTTTGCTTCAGGACACTGATTTGACAATGGACATCAAGTAGTGACTCAACACAGTACCAAAAGTTTTTATTGTGCAGAAGTAAACAAAAATGTCCTAAAAATAAAACATTGAAAAGTTATTAATATTCCCATGAACTGCATTGGCCCAACAATATGCAATATTATTAACGTGTTTGGTTTCCAAATGTTTCAAATGTCTAATTTCAATGATTTCATGCTCCTGGTAGCCAATGACTATTATAATCAAATAAAACACATTGTCGTCAGCACAAAACATGTTTATCATCACTGCAAGTGAACACATATTTAATGTAGTATGTCATATTTTCTTTTACTGTGCCTTGCATAGTTTGTTTATCGTTTTCTAGTCAACAGGGTCATATTAAAACCTAAATCGACATGTTGCTTTCAAAAGTTCATGGACCCTGAAATCAACCCCATACTGCCGAACTACTGGCAAGCGTCATCCCCCATTAGACATTTTTGCATCGTTTCAACTGTGGTCACTTTTCACTCTAGTACTACTGATAGCGCATTGTGCAAGCAACCTTCAAGACACTGGTTCTGGTCCCACGGAAACTAGGAAGTAATCACATTCACATAAACTAGGGCGTGGAGGTTGCCTTTTTGCTCTAAAATGAAATTTTTATTCCACTGATGGTTAGGTTTAAGATTGGGGTTTGGGTTAGGGGTAGAATTAATGAAATAAGCATTCCTTGTTGACTTTTACATTTCCTTGTTATCATTCCCCTCTATTTCTCTCTCTCGCTCTCTCTCAAAGGAAACGTTCAATGTAAAATAGGCCACTCTCACACCCTGGAGTGGATCTTAAAAGCGCTCTGATTCTACTAACTGGCATCTTTCTCCCCAGGCTCTTTTGACCCTGATAAAATGCTTTTTAAAATTGTGAATTGCAGCATTTGCAACAAAGAAGTACCCATACACATAAAAATCCAGGCGAGAGATTACAGTTTAAGAATTCAAATGTATTGCATGAGCCTAAACACAGAGTAAGAACTTCATTTTTAAATTAAAATCTTAAGTAAAGGGAATCTTTCATGTCTTAAAGACCCATTAAAGTGTCATAAAATGACGTAATTGCTTCAGAAATTTGCTTTTTATTTCTTATTTTGTTTTTGAACACTATTGGTTAGGTTTAGGTTAAAGTTTTTAACTCATTAATATTCACCTTAAAAACCTTGTCTGATTACTACACTATTTCACTTGCTTTTGGCACCCCCTGCTGGATGTTTCACTGGGAAACTGCAGCAAAGCATGTAATAATGCACATAAGTTCATTCTGCAAAAATGTTGCTACGGTCACGTAATGTTCATGAGACCAGGCTGTATTTCCTATTCAAAAAAGAAGTTTGGGCAGGGCATTTTAAAGTTCTCGTCATAAAATAATAATAATAATAATAATAAAAACAAGGTGTAAGTCTGCTAGAAGTTTATTTTATTAGTGTATTATTTGCATTACTTTTTTTGTATTAGGGTTAGGTTTAGGGTTAGGGTAAACTTTATTGTGTATTATTGAAGTTTGTTTTATAAGTTGTACTTTTAGGAACAGTGACAAACTCTATGACTGCATGCGTCAGCTCACATACCTTTAAGCAGGATGGGTGTACCATACCACACACACACACCACCAGGTTCAAGCAGCTCACGGTTCATGACCCAGGGCTAAACTACTCTAAGGACTAAGGACTCTGCGCCAGAACTCTGGTCTTTAAACAGAAAACCGGGCCTCACCTCAAAGCTTAACTGAGGGAAAAAGGAGAGAACTATCACATTACTGGGGAAACCTTTTAAATTAAAGAGACCCAAGTCAGAGGGCCTTCATGTAGGCCTGAGAGAACAATGCCTGCTTTCTGTCAGTGTGAGACTTCAAAGCAGTGTGTAGCAAAGGAACAGAGATCTGCTTTGTTGTGGATCAGAGAAGAAAGCCACAGATGTTGCTCTAGTTCTAGACACCCTTGTAAGCACTTGAAGAGGTATTCAGTAGCCCCAGCCTCCCACTCACTGCTTCTTAACGGTGTCCTTTGCTGTTACTCATGATGAATGCATCAGCAAGTTTCCATGCTGTTTTTTTTTTAGTTTTTGTTTTTTTTGCATTTTTGTAATAGCATCAAATCTTCATATCTTTATAAATACGTATATTTATTAGGGCTATCAATCAATTTATATTTTTGATCGAATTAATTATGACATGTCGTCTGCGCTATTTTTAATTGTCAGTCTATGTAAATGTGCATCAGATGCTTTAAGAGCATCTGTGGTTTTTGCAATCTAGTCTCAAAGAGTGAATGTAACTATAACTACATTTTTGCACTGAGTTTTATGTGCTGCATTCTACATTTAGCCGCAGTTTCCTAGTGAAACACTAGAGGCGCTACAACCACTTTGTTTTATCCACTTTCACACAAATGACAAGTACGATGGATGATTATGACTTTCTAAACATTTATTTTTCCCACTATTACTCACACACAGCTACATCCCACTTCCCACTATCACAGCACTTTTTAACGCACCATTTGAAAAACTATCAATTTTAACACTTGACAAAAGTGTCATAGAAGCAACACAAATGACGTGTTTGCTACAGAAAATGTGTATTTCATGTCGCATTGACTTTTAGGACACTATAAGGTTTAGGTGAAGGGTAATGATGTCTGTTTTGTTCACTTCTCATTTGCTTTACGGTCACTATTGGTTTGATTTAGGTTGAAGTTTTAGGTTAGGGAGGTATGTTTTACTCATTAAAACATCCATCTAATATTCACCTTAAAACCTTGTCTGATTACGACACCATTTCACTCACTTTCGGTGCCCCCGACTGGATATTTCACTGGGAAACTGCAGCAAAACGTGTAATGAAGCACGAAATTTCGTTTTGCAAAAATGTCGCCATAGTCACTACATTTTCATGAGATTAGGCTGGGTTTTAGGACGATGTGTTAAATTAAAGTAAATATAAAGTAGTTTAAAGTGAAAGTAGTTTAAACTTTGAAAATCACGTCTCTAGATGCATTCTGTTATGTTTCATCCAGTTGTCAAGAATGCGTCCTGTGTGACCGGCTCTCAGTCTGTGGCCGTGCTGCTTGTGAGGTTTGTTGAGGCGCACCAACTGCCCCCTGCTGATGTGGCTCATAAAAAAAAAAGTCAAGTTACATGTGCTTAAAGCATGAATTGCTCAGATAGTAGTAAAATATGTATTTTCATTTTGGTATTTACGTACAGCTTGGGGTGCATGATTAATTGTATTAGTTTTGTAATGCGTTATTTTTTATATAATTAATCACATTAAATTAACAAGTTCAATCAACAGCCCTAATTTGTATATCTTTGGTTTACTATTATGCTCAAAATTTTATATGTTTTGGTGAAAAAAAATAAAACAGTTAAATTTAACAAAAACATTCACACATTTTTTTATATATTTTTTATTAACTTAGGAAAAACGGTATGTAATATATATTATAAAAATAGAGTAATTTGTCCCTAGAGACCTCTACAATGACATTGATTATATATTTTATTTTTTCTCCCTTGTAGATGTTTTTAGTAAGTCACTGGGTATTAAAAAAATCACAATGTTTATGCATATCTTGTTTTAGGGTTTTCAGTGTTACGAAATTTCACCACTGTTTTAATTAAATAAGATACAGTTTAAGCAAACATTTTCAGATTTGTTGCTATGATTATGCATATCAGAGTGTGAGCTGCTCTTGTAGTTGTTTAGTTAAAAAAAATAAAATTTAAAAAAAAAGTATTATTTCATTGTTTTAAACAACTTTTCCAATTCTATAGTGGTTCTCTGATGGTTAATATCCTGGTAATGGATTTTCAACTGGATTGAAGAACATAAATTTTTTAAAGTTTTAAAAACAGCATTCAAGCATGCAAAACCCAACTGAATAATTCCAAAAGTTTCTATAAACCAGATCTATGTTCAAGTTTGTTTATCTTTTGAATTACACATACAGTAGCCTATATTTGATTACTTCTTTGATCCAATCATCAGTGTAGGTATATTCACGCAATTTCAATTAGTTAATTCATTAACTGCACCTCCTTCCTATCCACCGTTCTCATCCTCAAAATAATCAATTCTTTTATCATCCAAAGCAGCAAGCACTCGAAGGATTTGCGCTCTTCCGTTATTCTTTGATGATTGGGCAGCGGTAAACTTCAAAGGCAAGAATGCTTCATTCTGACTGGCTGGAGTTCTGATCAAACTCTATGAAATTATTCCAGTGTGTTCACTTTGCTCCAGGGTTCTCCTGTGAATTGTTGCGCACGATCAAGGAGGCGCACCATTGCGCAAACATTTTTGGGGATCTTTGGACTTTGGTCTTTGGATTAAAAAGGCACCATTGGTTTGGCATGGCTGCATTGGCCGTAAAGCGCGATGACCCACTCCAAGCTTTCCTTCAGGTGCGTAAATGGTATAAATGTATTTTTAAATTACTTTTTTATGCATCCATGAAGATTTTACATGAGTAGCAATTATGATAAAGATCTTATGAGTGTTCGTTTGTCCTAAAGTAGGCCTACCAGTTTTGTCACTTATAGTGCAAATCATTTAGACTTATGCGTATTGACATCTTATTTTATAGGATCGAACTCCAAATTCCACGCCAGATTCCATCAAAGTTTCTCCCCTTGCGTTGTTGGAAGACACCTGTAATCGCATCGGGCATTCCCGTGTATCCAGACCCATGGAGCACCATCAATATGAAGGGTCCCCAAGTAAACTTTTCCATCCCTGGAGCACCGATGGTTCCACCCAGGGACCTTTCATCTCTAATTGCAGGGTGAGACTGTCACAGCACCACCAGAGCTCCTTTAATCCACATCACGAATTGCCCCTGACACCTCCATCTGACCCCGGGTACCAATATAACTTCCCGGTGTTGCCTTGTCCGGTGCAATCACTCCCATCAGCATGCTCTCCTTCATATGCCAATCTTCCGATTTCGACCTACATGCCCACGCACACCCAAAAGAGACATTTGGCAAGCGATGATATCCAGTGGTGGACTCTACAAAATCCTGGCACTGCCAATCACGTGTCAACAGTCGCCTCGCACCATTTTCAGATCCACCGCGGGTGGGTCCTGGGTCACCTTGAATTTGGGCAGTGCCAGTCCCAAATCGCCACCCTCCTGCACTCTAAATCTTCCCTCACCGGTGCACGGAGATGCCGGAGATGCAGGTGCCCTAACTGCCAAAAGACCCCCGATGAACCGGGCAGGAGAAAGCAACACTTGTGCCACATGCCAGGCTGTGGGAAGGTGTACGGCAAAACGTCGCACCTGAAGGCGCATCTGAGATGGCACGCAGGTGAGCGCCCGTTCGTATGCACATGGATGTTCTGCGGGAAGAGCTTCACGCGCTCCGACGAGCTCCAGAGGCACGTGCGCACGCACACCGGAGAAAAGCGCTTCACGTGCCCGGACTGCTTGAAGCGCTTCATGCGCAGCGACCATCTGGCAAAACACCTGAAGACGCACCTGATAAAGAAGAACAGACCGTCATTTCCCATGCTGGATCACATGAAGCGCGAGAATACGAATAACTTTTAAACAAAACTCTTAAGGTTGTTCGAAATTAACTTTTATAAGCACTTAATAATGTAGGCTATAGCCTACCAGCTTGGATGGTTACATTCATGCTTCTGATGACAAAAACTCAAAAATGTAAATGGGTAATTAACGTGTCTCTAATAAAGATATTAGGCCTACATTTTATGGCGAGTAGCCTACATACAGCAGGCTGTTTCATTGCTGAATTGTTTTTGGAATCATAATTTAGAAAAAAAGCACACGATTTTAGTAGCTTTTTATATTAAAATAATAATAATAATAATAATAATAATAATACTCCATGACCAAAGAATAATAGAGTAATAATAATAATATATATTTATTTTAAAAAACCGTTTATTATTAATAATAATATTGATTAATAACAATAAAATATGTATGTATTATCAATAATAAATATAATTGTTAATGCTTATTAATGACTATTATTAATAATTATTATTATTATGATAATAATAATAATAAACCTTTATTACAATTAATAGAAGTAATAATAGTTATTATTATTATTATTAAAACTATTATTAGCTTATTATATTGTTGTTTTATTATAATTATTTTTTTAATAATAATAGTTATTTTTATTATTATAATACAAATAATTATAATAATAGCTTATCACAGTGGTTCTGATCATTTCCGCCAAAATGGCAACCATTGTTATTACTCGTATTGTTACTACAATAAAACTGTGGTACAAGCAACAACTGTCATTGAAAAAAGAAGAAAAAAAAAGAAAGAATTGAAAGAAAATGACAGAAATCTTCTGAAAGCTTCTTACACTGTTTGAAGTCGAGTACATTTATTATGATTTTTTAATAGAATACCCGTAGTAACTATAGTATTGTGGTCGTAATTCTTAAGACCTTTAAAAATGAAAGGTATGGTTGAAAATGAGCCAAATCGGTATGGCTAGCGAATTTAACGCAAGATACTGGTTCCGGATGGAGCATGTTGCTTACGGATAATTTAGAGGTGAGGCCCCTTGTTGCTGTAGAAACAGAACGCTGTGGGGTTTCAGAAAGTAGAGATAAACTTACTGAAGTTTTCTGTTGGCCTAAAATCTTATGACAGCGATTAATGAACAAATGCAGATTGGTTATTGAACAAACATTATATTTTTTTTAATTAGACGCAAAGATGAACAGAACGTTCGTGTGACGCTTGAAATGCATTGGTTATTTTGTATAACGTAGCCTATATTTCATTCTATGTTATTTTGCAAATAATTTCTAAATGTTATTCCACACGAATGCAGACTTGATCCCCTTGTTTGTGGTAAATGAGACAATAGTATGTGACAGTGATAACGATCAAAGCTTAAAACATTCAAAAGACTTCTGTTACAGGCAATGCATCAAGAAGTGTCAGCTTTAAACAGTCTGGCCCATATTAACACTAACTTAACATGAACACAAAGACAGTTTGAGGACTCCCTGGCTTGAATGGCTTGTACATGTCTGCATTCACTTTAACTCAAAAAAGATTTACTTTTAATATTTTCTTTTTAATGATAAGATTACAGTGTGTTGGAAAGCCTTCTGAAGTTTCATCAAAAGAAAAGGTAAGTGCCTTGTCAACCTGCATATGGAGTTTTATATGATACATTTGTTGCAGTTGGTTTATTGAGTTCAATGTTTTCTTTCATATCATCAGATGAAGATTTTTAAATGATGTTGCATTTGTTTAGTTTTTTTATTATTATAATTTTATAATACTGTATAGCCTACTCTTTTAAAGATTTTGCTATTTAAGCCATATTTTTATCTTTATGAAAGGAGGCTGCACCCATAAAACTAGCGTGTTCCAGTTTAGCAGGTAAAATAAACTGGTGTTTGTTTGCCAAAATTAATATCTATTCACAACTATAGCAACAGTTTTCAAACACTGAAAAGTTACATGGACAAAACAACAAAAATGACAACAGTCTGGCTTAGTTTCCTTATTTTTTCTATAAAGGTTAATAATATTACCTCCTTTGTTCTGTAGATTCAGTGGCAAAACATTCTGTTGAATGGAAACCAAAGTAGGTTAAACAATGGTTTACTGGGTAACTAGGACTATTTCAATCCTTAAAGGAATAGTATAACCAAAAATAAAGATTCTGTAATCATTTGCTCACCCTCATGTCGTTCCAACCCCTGTATGACTTTTTTCTTCCGTGGAACACAAAAGGAGATGTTAGGCAGAATGTTCAGTCTCAGTCACCATTCACTTTCATTGCATCTTTTTTTTTTTTTTTTTTTGTCTCTCCATACAATGAAAGTGAATGGTGACTGTTCACTTTCAAGTGAAACTCCCATGCTCAAAGCTCAAAGTTCCAAGAGGTAAAAGCAAAAGAGACATTCTCAAATGCAGTCAACAGGTCATTGTTAAAGCATTAAAAAAGATTCAAAAGTTTTCAAAATTAGACATGTCTTTGCACAGATAAACAGCTCATATTACATTTTTCATGTATTAGTTAACTTACAAGCCCACTTCAACCATAATTTATCATCATAAATGCTTTTTATTTTGTGTAGGCTACAGAAACTAAAACCCAGTGGAAAGACAGAAGCGCTGGATCCTTCTATAAATTCTGAGAAAACAAATCCCACACTCAAAGAACACATTTCCAAGCGGTAAAAGCAAAATACATTTTACCAGTGTGTATTATTTAGGATTTTTCACCTCTGCAAAAAATAACTAAAATTTAGAGACAATGGCCGAAAATCTAAATGAATGGATTTAAAAGAATAGTTCACCCAAAACTGAAAATTATGTAATTAGTTCCAAACTCGTATGTCTTCCGTGGAATACAAAAGGAGAAATGCTGAAAAATGCAGCTCTTTTTTATATAATGGAAGTGAATGGGGACTTGGGCTGTTGAGCTCCAAAATAACAAAAATGCACCATAAAAAAAATCATAAAAGTAGTCAAAATACCTAGTGCACCATATTCAAAGTCTTCTCACTTTGTGTGAGGAACAGACCAAAATTGTTGTTATTCACTGGTTGAGTTCATGTCAGGTTTAACATCAATGATGATTGGTCACGTTGCACTGACATCACAACGTCATTGACATCAAATCTAACGTAACAATTTTCAGTCAATAACGACTTAGATTTTTGTTCATTACACAAAACTATCACTAACTAAATTATTTGGAATATAGCTTTAGAATTGTCATTTTTGAGCTTGACAGCCTCAGTCCCCATTCACTTTCAATTTATGGAAAAGTGCGGCCAGTACATTTTTCAACATTTGACCTTTTGTGTTCCATGGAAGAAAGATATAATAATGATGAATAAATATTAAATAAATTATGACTGAATTTTCATTTTTGAGTGAACTGTTCCTTCAATATTAATAAAAACAAAAACAATTATCTTTTAAATTTCAGTGGATTTTGTATTCCGGTCTGCATGTTCTTTAGGTCACGCTCGGGGGTGTGGTACAGTGGCTCAGTAGTTAGCACTGTTGTGTCACATCAAGAAGGTCCTGGGTTCAAGTCCTGACTCAATTGGGCCTTTCTCTATGGAGTTTGCATTTTCTCCCTGTGTTCACATGGGTTTCCTACAGGTGTTCTGGTTTCCCCCACAAGTCCAAAAACATGCAGGTTAAGTGAATTGGAGACTCTAAATAGCCCGTAGGTGTAAGTGAGAGTCCCTCAGCCACTGGGGGTTGCGTCAGGAAGGGCATCTGGCGTAAAACCTGTGCCAAGTCAAATATGCGGATCGCTGCTGGTCTGCTGTATCGACCCCTAACAGGAGCAGTCGAAAGAAGATGGGGGTGTGGTTTATGGGCCATACATGCATAAAGCAGGAGAGCTGATGGCATTAATTCGCTCCACTGAGCTCTAATAGTTTACCTTTTATTGCCCATTTTTTTCAGCAGCAGAGGGTATACTGCCTCTAAAGATCCGTCCTTCAAAAATGTAACCACGCATGGACATAAACTACCTAAACAGTCTTCCCCTGTTATGACAGGTACTGAATTTGTTTTACCCTTTATCCTTTAGTCCTGTCTGCACATTTACTCTTCAATCTATTTGTCTCACAGTTCCTGAAGCATTTTGTAATGCCCTTGGACTCCTGTAGACTATACAGTGGGGTCCAGAAGTCTGAAACCACTTTGAAAACCTGGAACTTTTTTCATTTAAACAAAGTTTTAGGATTTTTAAACATTTAAAACAAAATCATTATGAAGGAGTAATATTTAGTATTCTATACTCAAAATCAGAAAACTTCCGATTTATTCCACACAAATAGCTCTTTGGAACAAATTCTGGAGCATCTTATACGGATCTGTTACTCACTACCAAATCTGACTAAATTTCAGACAGGCAAGCAATAACTGAAGTCCATTTGGGCAGTAAGCATGAACTACAGATCCAGACCCCTCAAGCAGTGCTGTCTGAAACTGACCAGGATCCTCACATTGCACAGGGTGAAGATGAAGAGAGTGAGGATGCTGAAAGTGAGATATCTGAAGGACACCTGCCGCTAGAATTGTTTGCAGAGGTGAGGCGGCATTAAGAACACATGCCATGTAAACAAGTATCAGCTGTGCTTATTAATAGTTGAAAGGCACTGCATATTTGTATAGTTGGTATTGAGATGGAGGTCTGTTTTTGTGAGTCCAGTTTCTACAGGCTGTGATGGCAAAGAACTATCAACTTGCCTAGAAACACTGTCAAATGAGTAAGTCACTAGTCATGTGAGGAAGTGTTGTTTACATTAAAATATTTTTACAATCTTGGCTTTCCTGACACACTGACATGTTTTCACCAATTCACTCTTGAAATGTAGTTCTTATTTATGAGCCCCAGAACTCAGAAGCCAAGAACTTCCTGCCTCTCACTGAAGAGAAGTTACTGATAGGTGAGATTAAAGATCTATCTATCTATCTATCTATCTATCTATCTATCTTATCTGTCTGTCATATCTGTCTGTCTGTCTGTCAGGTCATATGTCCATCCATCATGCTTTCTCATCCATCCATCAAGCTTTCTTCTCCATCATCCATCCATCCATCCAGCTTTCTTCTATATCCATCCATCCATCAATCCATCCATCCATCTATCCATCCATTTAATCAAGAATTTTTGAAGATTTAAAGGGTTAATCTATCTATTACTTTTTCCTTCTTTCTCTGTTCACATTAGAAATTGAAGTATTTCCATTTTTATTATAAATTAAAATCTTATTAGATCTTTACTCTTTTGTATTTAAATTACCTGCAAGATGCGCGTCCCTTAATAGCTTGCACTAAAAAGCATTTGTTAAGCCCCACAGACATGAATGAAAATAAGATTGAAATAGAATCAAATGGATTAATTAGAACTAATGTTCCAAATGGGTCACTGGATATTGTGTTTGAGTCATTGTATGCACAACAAATTTCCTTGGAATTCAAGCATGTGTGTGTGTGTGTGTGTGTGTGTGTGTGTGTCTTCCCTCTTTATTTTTAATTGTCCATCTACTGTATATTGGATCCTCATCATAAACTCAAGAAGCGAATGAAGACTCAGACAATGATAATGATGAATCTGATGAATTTGACACATCTGATGATGATTATGATGACGACGAAGAAGAGGATGATGGCAGTGATGATGAGGATGAGTCTTCAGATAGCTGTGACACAGATGAAGAATCTACTGACAACACAGATGATACATTATCATCTTCGTCATAAACGAGCAAAATACAAACGAATTAGCAGAATGCCTTTCCTACGTTCTTAAGCACATATGCTTTTGTTGTGGTATTAAACAATATTGTCTTATGCTCATATACAGTATGTGACGTGTTGAGGACCTCATATATGCACATAACATTTATGAAAAAGACTGACTTGAAATTAAATTGTATTCTGAATGTGATTTATATGTCTGTGACTGTGTGTAATCTAAAGACCTCATGAAATGGATTCACAAGTGCAGTTTTCTTTCCTGTGTTTATAGAGAAACAGGAACATGGGGCCAGACTTATCAAGGAGCTCTTTCCTTATTTAAAAAATAAATAGGCAATAGCCTTTAGTGTACCATGAACCATAGCTGCGTCCAAAATGATGTACTTTACACTGTGCACTTACACTATTACTCGGCCATCTAGTGTATGAATTTTCAAAGTGTAGTATCATCTCAAATGGAACGCTAACAGATTTAACTACACAGAAGCATTCGCGTTTTTCGGATGAAGGAAGTGACGCTTCAGATGCACCTGATGTGTTGCCGCTAGCTTTAGCATGTTAGCCAGCCTCAGTTCAACACTCTCAAATGTCTTACATATTCACACAGCGGGATGATGGTAAAGCTTTCAACTCACATTTGCGAGATGCTCTCTTCACAGAAGTTTCACTGGTACGTAGGGCAAAGCTAACAGACATGAGGCCCTATTTTAAGAGTGCTAGTGTTAAGCGCAGCGCTATGCCAGAAGTCAGTGGGCATGGCCATGACATTTTTGTATTTTCGTGCAAGCATGCGCTAAGTCTAGGCACAAGTATAGGTATGGCGAAATCGCACACACAACACGCAAATGGGCTTGATTAAGTGCAATTTAACTGAGGTTTACTCCGGTTATTATTCCACCATTTGCATCCTATAATATAGTTCATTCCCTTAAGCACCAGCGATATATAAACCAAGACTGTACATTCATAAGAAGTTGGTAGTGTAAATGGACTGTAGAAGAATTGAAAATATTGTTCTTTTGTGAATTAAAATGCTTCCTTGATGATTGTCAGGCATATTTCTATGATATTGACATGCTCCTTTCATACGCATGGAAAATATGATTCTCCTCAGAATTTGGATGTAGGCTTCATTAAATTACAGAGCATGTAAATATTATTAATCATTTTCATCTACAGACACACAAATCATGGCTAGTATTAACAGTGATTGTATCAGCACGCACTTCACTTCTACTGGTTGATTTTGATTAATTTATTAAAACGATAAAAATAAACCAAAAATATTTCTAAATTGAAATTACACTTCAAACGAAACGAAAATATAATCAAAATAACGAAGTGGTCAAAAAATCATAGCCTACCAATTCCAAACATTTTACTCTCTCCAACTTCTTCCACCGGCCTGTTTTTCAATTAATTAAAAATCACTCTGCGACAACAGGTGGACAAATATATTTAGACTTACAAATTAGACCATAAATACAATTGTAAATGTAAACATAATGTTGGGCCTCATGTGCTCAGATAGTAGACAAAGGCAGCCCTACACACAGCCATAAAGCCTGACTGAGGCCTGTAGGAATACTCAAAGCCTGATAACATGAAAACTGCACCAAAATCAAACAAAGGGAGCCCAAACAGACTACAGATCCCATCAAGCCTTGCTCACTTTACACCTAGGTGTGAAATTCTGAAGGATGAACTCTCATCTCTTACTGGATTAAACGCACGACAGAACATGTCCCTCAACCATGATGTCATTGAGAGTATAAAACCCTGGAGATTCCTCCTAAGCCTTGCTTCCAGAGACAGTATTCGCCACGTCTATTTGCAGCCCTGCTGCTCCCAGGTGTAGCCACACTGCCCAAGTTAGTAATACATGTACCTGAACTTTGGCCATACAATCTCCATCTCACTGGACGAGCCGAGATTCTACATGATCCACCGAGCACATTAACGGGTCTGAAGGAGACCGCTGAGCAATCCGCATCTCACCCTTTTGCCTGCAGATGTGAAGAAAGAAGATTTCTCTTCCTTCTTCGTCCGAGTCGACTTCGCTGATTTCTCCGCCAACCCGCCAAGAATCAGCTGCCGTACCGCCCGCCGACAGAGCGAGGAAATGGTCTCCCATCATCACCCGAGCTTCGAGGAACCGAGTCAGAGTCAAACGATGGACGAACACACATTCTACCTGTGTCCTCACGTGACTCAAGTAAGAGGTTTACGTCTGGGCAGAGATAGATTATTATAGTGTGTTATTCTTGTATATCAAAGTTATTGCTTGTACAGTTTACGGACCACCGAGCCCGCTCATTGCTGATAATAATGTTCAGTGTATTACAGTAACTTACTGTTACCACAAATTAGATTTGCTGTGTTGTCGTCCAACCACATTGGCACAGTTTATCCATTAAAGAACCAACGACCACAGTGGACGGATTACGAACCATTCACCACGTCGCTGAGTGATAAAACTAGCGGTTGCCTTCTCTCCCACGATCGCTAAACCGGCTTCGGTACCTTCACCCTGTTCTCTCTCTCTCTCGTACTAACCGCACACACACACGACCCCTCACAAACATACCCGCACACACATTTGGCGAACAGATAACTTTGCAATAGAACCCAGCTTTGTCCCTAAGTTATCATACCAGCGAAGACACGTGTTAAATGGGCAGATGTCATTAACCAGTCTCTCCGCCCACATTCTCTGGCCGGAAACCTCACGTGACGCACTCTCCACGAGAGCCACACCTGCCATTTTGTGCACTCCTTCTCTCCTTACACACACACACACACACTGTAAAAAAATTGCTGTAAATTTACAGCCAAATTCCTGCAGCTCTCTACTGTGATTCTTATATACAACAGTTTGCTGTTTAAAAAAAAAATTGCATTCTGGGAGATCAAGAGCAGGCTCACAGTGAAGTGACTAGTTTTACAGTAAATAGCTGTTTTAAGCATGCCAAGTGCCTTTGTTTGCAAGGCATTAGGGGAAAATTAACATTCAAAATCAAGACTGATTTTGGTGAAAGCTAGTGACATTTTGAAACCCCGTCTAATGAGGTCAGATTACAATAAGTATAAATTAACATTCAAAGCAATGTACATATTTAATGTAAAATGTTGCCAGGATTGAACAGTATATTTTTTTTTTTATGAAAAAACAACAACAACAACAACCTGTACACAGTAAAATAACAGTATGGCACTGCATTGTGGGTTATAATGGTGAAATACCCATAAGCCTTTGCGCTTGAATAAGTATGTATGCTTTAGCAATGCATTGGGGCTACAAAAATTGTAAAAAATAAAATAAAATAAAAAAAACTAAAACGTACAAAGTTTTTATTCAGACTTAATAGAAGTCTTGGTTTTATTTAATGTTATTGTTTTGTTATCAATAGTGGTGTATTGTTTGAAGTCACCATTATGGTGATTCGTGTTCACTTGAGTTGGCAGCTTGGACCTTCTTTATTATTATATCATGTTCTTCCAGCCAGTCAATTTGTGTTTAAGTAAAACACAAGTTGTTGCACTATGCTACTAGGAAGACAAAACCAAAGGTCAAACTGAATATCTGTCCTACATTGTAAATGGCAATATATGTAGCAATAGTGATGCATTACACATAAAAGCAAAAACAGTAAAGAATATTTCTGCAAATTTAGTGTTACATGTTGTTAACAAGACACTCACAGAAATCAACTTTCGGCATACAAAACACAACAATGGTGACAATTAACAAACATACTTTTATGTAAAAATACATTAAAATACAAGTAACTTAACAACGAAAACAATGTCAAAATAAACCAGTAAATAGTAAAGTAATTAAGTAATTTCTTTATGCCGCAGTGCATGCTGGGAACTAAACTTTGTTATACTTTAAAGAGAAGTGTTTTGGTATTGTTCTGCATTCACCTGTGCCAAGAGCTGGCAGGGGATGTCAGTGCTTGGATTCAAGCCTTCATTGTTCCCTTTTTGAATGTCGATGTTCTCTGGACGTCGAGTTTCCTAAGAGAACAATCCTATATTGAGACTGCTATACTGTCTGGTTATTAGTCCCTGATTCCAGGGTGGTGCCCTATAGATAGTTTAACACAAATCTCAAACATTTTTTTTCAATGCAATTTTTTTTCTTTCATATAAGACTCATATAAAACTGATTGTCAGGGAGATAATTTGATTTTACACTATATTTTCAGAGTTTGGACATGAACTGTATTACCACCTGCTGTGGAATTTCCAAACTGCAAATGCAGGAACTGAGTTTAAACTTTGCGTTAAGATGCGGTTTTCAAGCGGATTAGAGCCAGGACTCTCAGGAAAATAGCAAATTGCACTTTGCGCCACTTCATTAACATACAATACACCCACAGTTTGCGTGCATACACCCACAATAGCGCAAACATTCCCACCCCACGCCCACCTGCGCTTTGCTGGCACGAAAATTGCAATTAGAATTAGCGCTCTCACTAAAATTGGATAAGACGTTGTGCACGGTCATTGCACATTGCAAGCTCACGAAAATAGAGCCCATGGTCTGAAAAGCTACAAACACCAATAGAGCACAACAGTCTGGTTGCAGAAGTAAAAATCCCATTCATTTTTTCCATAGGGGTAATTATTAACTATAACTTATAAAGCTTTAAAGACAGACCTACTGTCAGGTCCAAGGTTGTTAATCGATTGTACATGCTTCTGTTTAAGCCATCAGTCCATATTAATTCAACTTTCAAAAAATTGCGTTTAATAGCAAAATTCCTTGTGAAGAACTGCACTATCCATGATCCTGAGGGAGAAAATCCCCCAATCAGAGAATCACTTCAAAGAGCTCTGCAGTCACTGCCCACTCCCATGACGCACTGTGAATAATTCAGTCGAGTCAGTCTCCCTACATTCTCTTTGTATTCTTTGTATTTATCTGAAAATTTCGCGATATACTTTCATTATATTGTTTCTATACTTTTAATCAACCACTAAAAAGCATTGTCATTCGGAATTCTTCATGGTTGAAGTTCATTCCCTCACTGAAGGGACAGTTCACCCAAAAATGACAATTCTCTCATGATTTACTCACCTTCCTGGCATCCCAGATGTGTATGGTTTTCTTTCTTCTGCAGAGCACAAATTAAGAGTTTTAGTAGAATATTTTAGCTCTGTAGGTCCATACAATGCAAGTGAATGTGTGCCAGAATTTTGAAGTTCCATAATCCACATAAAGGGAGCATAAAAGAAATCCATATTATTTTTAACCACCTCCAGTGGTTAAATCCAATTCAGACACAATATGATAGGTGTGGGTAGGAAACAGATCAATATTTAAGTCATTTTTATTCTAAATTCTCCACCATGTCCAGTAGGGGGCGATATGCATGAAGAATGTGAATCACCAAAAATAGAAGGAGAAAGTGAAAGTGAAGGAAAAAGGACTTAAATGTTGAACTGTTTCTCACCCACACCTATCATATCGCTTCAGAAGATACCGATTTAACCACCAGAGTTGTCTGGAGTACTTTTATGTTGCACCTTTTGTGGATTTTGGAGCCTCAAAATGTTGCCACCCATTCACTTGCATTGTATTGGCCTACAGAGCTGAGATATTCTTCTAAAAAAATGTGTTTGTGTTCAGCAGATGAAAGAAAGTCATACACATCTGGGATGCATGAGTGTGAGTAAATGACGAGATCATTTTCATTTTTTGGTGAACTAACCCTACAAGTACACAGTCCTTGCACCTTTGTCTTTTTGTCCGATTTTAATGTCGGGTTTTTATCCTAAATACCTTTTTGCTTCAAATCAAAGTTTATAGTGTAGTGATTTACCTTGGACCTGGTTGGTTTGGCTAATTGGTTTGAACTCTTTTATGAAGGATTTGAAGAAATCCCTTAGAAAAAAATATTCTGTTTCTGTTTTCAAAGTTGTGGCTGTTCATACAATCACAATAGATTTTAGCGCCATCTAGGGATGTCAACAGAAGTTTACTAGTGTTATATACTAGTGAAAATATTCACATTTTTGTCCATTTTTATTTCTAGTTTCTTACAATGAAAGTTTCATTTTTATATATATGGTAGTTTATGTTTAGGCTATAGGCTACATCTGTGTTCATGTTCACGCAGGTTTTATTCTGCATTGGCAGAACTTATCAAATTAATCTGTTCTGAAGTTACCTTTATTTCAACAAAGGTTAATTTGAAACAAATACCTTAATTAAATATGTAAATACTGACCGAGTGGAGCTGTCCAGGTGCTGAAAAAGCGACAACAGAAACTGCGCATTTATAATTAACACTAATAAAATTACAAATATTTGTCAGGTGGAGCTAGAGGTGCAGAATTGTGGGCAATAACCGTCTGCGTTTATTTTGTGTTTCTCTCGTGTTTCACTCTTCACTTAAATGATATTATAGATGGAGCAGCTCAAGTGATTTTCCAGGGCGCTGCCCAAAAATCCATCATTCAAGTTCAAGTTGGTCTGTTCTCTGTTGCCACCTCGTGGATTCAGTTATAGTTCTAGTTTTCTCATCTTTTGTTTCATCATTATTTCACTTATCCATAGATCAGATAAAATTAGTTACATTTGTTACATTTTGAGGGAATGCTAACATTTGCGTGCTTGTAAATTATGTCCCTATAAACAACAACACTAAAACGGGATCCTTACGATCTGTCTTCCCCTCTCTCTCTTTCTCTCTCTCTCCCCCCTGTTATTCTCACTCACACGGTATTTTTGACGTGTATGCTATATATACATTACTCGGTGAATTAAACTTAATGTGTCTCATGGCGTGAGTCCATATCATCACCAGAGAGTCTGACCCTCAACATAAACCCGTGGATATATTATTCGCGTCGGAATTCCACTAAAATACACAAGTGAATTTTGGGCGATTTTCCTATCGGATCTGGTGTTTTGAAGGATTAAAAAAACTGAAAACTGGCTCTGGATGGATTTTTTCTTTTTTTCCTTGTGCACTCTCTTTGATATTTTGATGTCACGTACGTATCTTACAACCAAATCACGTACTGTGGGATTTCTCCGTTTGTCTAGATTCTACTGAGACACCTGTGACTTCGGAAGGTAAGATCTCACCCTCTTCGTTTTGATTTAAAATTGAGCCATTTTTTTATTTTCTACAATGGTAGGAAAATAGCTATATTAAGAGCAGAAACAGCTTTTATCCAATAGTAATATAATGCATGTACTGGTATTGGTATGTACTAAAC